>NC_081415.1:332996900-333264400 GCF_030272615.1 Cryptomeria japonica
GGATGGAATAAGGAGGTACATGAGAAAACCGACATTGCAGTAGCTGATTTTTGGTACTTCAACAACATTACATTCAATGTGGTGGACAATCCTTATTGGCTGAATTTGGTGACTGCTATGACAGTTTCAGGAAAGGGGTAGAAGGCCCCTTCTCACAAGGATTTGAGTGGGAGGTTAGTAAATTATTACATAGTCCACTTGATTTCATTTTTAATTATTTTTTAGATTTCTTGTTTATTAAATCAAAATTGTGTACTAGGACCTAATTTCACTTTGCACTTACAGGTTGCTCATAAATGCAGTTGCTAGGGCAAAGAAAGTGATGGAGGATCAAAAAATTGAATGGGCAAATTATGGCTGCACCATTCTTTCAAATGGGTGGACAGATGGCAAGAACCGCACCATCATCAATTTTTTGGTTGCTTACAAGGAGAATGTAGTGTTCTTGAAATCTGTTGATGCCTCCAGCAAGGTGAAAAATGCAGAAACATTGGCTGGAATGTTGGAGCATGTCGTCATGGAGGTGGGGGTAGAGAATGTGGTGCAAATCATCACAAATAATGCAGCAGCATGTGTCAGCAGGTAGAATCCTTTTAAATTATCACCTTTAGGCATTAGCAATATTTTCATTTGTTGTGGCTTTGTTTTACTTGGTTGCATATTTCTTAAGAATAAATTCTTCTTTTGCAGAAAGAATCCTCCAAAAGAGGCACCCCACTCTTTTTTGGACATCTTGTGCAGCACATGTCCTTGACCTTCTTTTGGAGGACATAGGAAAACTTGAGTGGGTGACTCCAATTGTGGAAGATGCAAAGAGGATCACCAAATATATTTACAATCACCCTTGGGTCTTAAATTTGATGAGACAACACACCCAAGGGAAAGATTTGGTGAGAGTTGGTGTCACAAGGTTTGCAACGATTTTCTTGACGTTGCAAAGCCTTCTTGTTGCATTGACTTCTTTGAAACAAATGTTTGTGAGTGGAGAATGGCTTAACTCACCTTATTCAAAGAAGCCTAAAGGAGAGGTTGTGAAGGTTGTTACTTCAAAACTTTAATTTTTAAATTTTAGTTATTCTTGATTCAAGTCTCTCATTACTAATTTGTAACTTCATTATTTAATCTTTTTGTAATTTGTATTTTTCAATTGTATGTGTCAGAGCCCTTGGTTCGAGTTCTTCGCTTGGTGGATGGGGATAAAACCCCAATGGGATATCTTTATGAGGCCATGGATAGGGCCAAGGAGTCTATCAAAAATTACTACAAGGGGGATAGACTCAAATTTGATCCCATTTGGGAAATTGTTGATAGGAGGTGGAACAATCAGCTCCACCAACCCATTCATGCAGCAGGGTACTTCCTCAACCCTCGTTTTAGGTTTGGGGGTTCTTACTCAGATCCGAATGGAGAAGTTATGGAGGGCCTCACTACATGCATTTAGAGGATGGTACCCGATGTTGAGGAGAGAGACCTCATTGTGAGTGAGCTCCAAAATTATGAGGGAGGAAGGGGTAAGCTATTCTCTTCAGAGCTGGCTAGGAGAGGAAGAACCACTCAAACCCCCGGTATAGCATTTGCCATTTGGATTTTGGGATCTAAAATGATTGATAAATTATGTTTTCTCTTTTCTCTTTGCTTTTTGACTTTTCCATTTTATTTATTTTGAAGATGCTTGGTGGCAAAATTGGGGTGGAAACACCCCACATCTCAAAAAATTTGCCCTCAGAGTCTTATGTCAGCCTTGCAGTTCATCCAATTGTGAGTGCAATTGGAGCTTGTTTGAAGCAATCCACGCGAAGAAGAGGAGCAAGTTAGCATAAAAACGGCTCAATGACCTTGTCTACGTGCAATATAATCTTAGATTGCGCGTAAGGAAGGTAGAGGAACTAGAAGGTGGTCCAATTGACTTGGATGATATAGATCCTTATAGTGATTGGACATCACAATAGCAGCCTCCATTGTTCCGACACTGACATCACTGATTTGGAGAGGCAGGCTATGGAGGAGGGGGGTGGATTTGGTTTCACGTTGGATGACATTGAGGAGGAAGAGGATGAGGATGAGAATTCATTGCCAGTGCCAGAAGCAGGTGGAGACATAGCTTCATCCAGGATGGAGGATGAGCCAGCCATACCGAGCGAGGAGGCACAGTCACACCCACAGCAAACTTATACGACTAGACCCTCTAGTTCTACCTCTCCCCAAGTTTTTGCTAGAGCTAGGAAGAGGAAGTTGTAATTGTAATTTGTAATAATGTATTTACTTTTGTTTTTACAAAAACTATTTACTATTTTGCTTCCAAGCTTCCAGCCATCAGCATTCCTCATGAGGATGCGATTTTGTAGACACTTTGCATTTAAATATATCTAGAATCAGCTTGTTTCTTTTGTGTTATCATTTATTGACTCATTGGATGCAAATAAGGAATAGTTACATGGAACTCCCACGTGCCAAGCAATATACCCAACGTCCAAAGCCAAAGCTCTTCCAATGCTGAACTTGCACTCCAATCAAAGTCTGAAACCAAATGAAGCTGCTGAAACCTTCTATTGGGGTTTGCGTCCCAATATCTAAGCCCTGGGGTTTGCGTCCCAGTTCTCCAGAAATCGCTCCGAAGAGCAAATTCACAAATGCCAAGTTTGAAGATGTAAAAAGATAATAAAAAGTGAGCCAACATCTCCTTTTATCTCCCTCTCAAAGCTACTCGAACCCTAAAGGGAGAATATGCTTTTACCTTTATTAAATAATGGCATATTCTTAATTAAAAAGGCCTTTATGTATAGGAAAAACACCCCTTTCATCAAATAACAAAACTCAAGGTGCCAGAAGGTCTCCGGATGATGAAAATAAGTTATAATAATTCAAGACCTTTCCAACGAGCTATAACACATATGCCTGCCTAACCAGAAGAAGCCAAAATCCCCTTATTACTCAAATTAGCTATATAAATAGCTTTATTTAATTAATAAGACGTTAACTTGGGAAATATTAAAAATATATCCCAAATAGCCGTATAATGTTCATTTGACTCCACAAGTCTGAAACGGAGCCTGCCACCTGTCTGTGACTGTTGTCGGAAATCATGGATCCTCGAGCAATCTTGTCCCTAAAATCTAGGGATGCTCCTAGAAGCTAGGAAACATACCCAAATCTCCTGAAACTGAACCCAAGGAATAGTCTCATGGTAACCCAACCCTGGGTACTGTCAAATCCTCCTAAATAGTAGGAATAGCCTCCACAAAAGAAGGAAATGCCTCCTAAAATTAAGGAACTGCTCCAAACTGGTCCACTACTGCTAGAATACCAAATCCCAAACACTGAATATCCTCACTGAGTCTCTATCCACCACTGTCAGCCTACAAGACCCCAAAATAAGCTGACTCACATGTCTCTGCTAGATAGAGCTAAAGAGGGGACATGACATTACTATTTTTAGCAGTATGCTATTTATAGTAAGTACTATTTTTGGCAGTGCTATTTTAGGCAAGGATTCTTCAGCTCAGCTCAGTGGCTATTTCTGGCAGTATTATTTTGGCAGGATACTGTATTCACTCAGATGACTATTTTTAGCAGTTCAGTTCAGAGCTCCAACTCAATTTAGTTTTGGTGATTTCCAGCACTTCAGTCTCCGGCTCAATTTGGCAATAATCAGTATTTGAGGAGAAGGTATTTTTTAATATATTAATACCTTTGGCATGAGGTATTAGTATTTGATTATTTAATGGATGGACAACTTAGGAAGGGAGAAAATATTAATTTTATCCTAAGTCTATTTGGGCAAAATTTGAATATGACTTCAAAGGGGGTCGTCATGGTGTCAATAATTAAATTATAACTCAAGGTAAATGGGGCGATTTACAAAGTATATTGCCTTAGTAATATTTTTTATTTGGAAGTCATAGTTGGGCGCCCACTTTACACTTTATTTTATGACACTTATATTTATTAGAAAGGGCGGTTTTGGGTGAATGTGAGTTGGGCAAACTTGTGCAAGGAAATGAAATGAAATGCAACGCCAAATGTGGATGAAATGGAATGGCATTTGGTTTGGGCGCATTTGGAGAGCATTTGAATTTGAATTTGGCTGGCAAAAAGTTATAAATGCAGGCATTGGGCTCTCATTTGGCATCCATGAAAATTTGTATAATGAAGTGTTACTGGAATGGTGCCAGATTCATGCTTCAAAGTTGCGAGCTTCCTAGCCTATGTCAGTTTCGTGCTTGAGAGATAGCACCTAGCTGCGGAGAGACTATTTCTCACTCAGAGGAATAGATAGAGCGTATTGGGAATGGTTGCTTCAGTTGGTTTTCTGTTTTTTGTGTGAGTTTGTGTGTTTCTAGGTTGTTGGTTGGCATCATGGTTGAAGCGTATTTTCACTCCTAGTTTCCTATGCGGGCTCCTATTGATTCTGGGTATTGGCTCTAAAGATTTCTATGCTCCCAGCGATAAGATTTGTAAGTTTATAGCCCCTAGTATTGAGTTTCCAAATTTTAATTGCAAATCGAACTTTTCAGCTTAGACGTTTTTGTTAGGGAGTGCATTGGGTTGCATGTTGAGTGTTCGGGGTTATATTACTACTATTTTCCTGTTGGTTCTTAGTCACTATATGCTTATTATCAGTTTGGGTGTGTTGGGTGATTTGAGTGGGTTTTGAAAGAGTTAGGAGCATTTTGGTGTGCTTTGGTGTTGCTGGTTATGCATTTCC
The DNA here is from genome assembly GCF_030272615.1 of Cryptomeria japonica. Taxonomy (NCBI): domain Eukaryota; kingdom Viridiplantae; phylum Streptophyta; class Pinopsida; order Cupressales; family Cupressaceae; genus Cryptomeria; species Cryptomeria japonica. The sequence continues at coordinate 333,001,606 of NC_081415.1, forward strand.
AGCTTGCTGTCATAAATATCAGATTTTTGAAAGTTGGTCATTGGGTGTGCTTTTGAGAGTGTGAGTAGATTGGGTGGTTAGATGATGATTGGAGGTGTTGTTGCAGTTGTCAGCTCATAATCAGCACTTGGCTATCAAATTTCATATTTATTGTAATGCTGGTTAGTAGTACTAACAGGAACATTTTGGCTTTCTGTTGTTCCACTGCATAAGTGAAAGAGGTTGGCTCAACCACCTATCTTAGATTAGTAATATTTGTTATATACAAAAATCTTTGTAATGAATTGTAAAGCTGATTAGTAGTATTAACAGCTATCTTTTTTATTTCTTATTTGGTTCCCACTGCATAAGTGGAAGAGGCTGGCTTAGCCGCCTATCTTGAGTTTGTAATACTGTCCTCCCACTGCATAAGCGGTTGAGTTGATTGTAATGTTGTCCTCCCGCTGAATAAGCGATGGAGTTAATATTAATTTCCATTTCTAGTCCTCCCACTGCACAAGCGGTTGAGTGATTGTATTCTCAGTTCCTTGGCTTGTCCTTGGCTGGTTTTCAATTCAAATAAATTGCCCCTACAATTCTATGGGGCCCACAGAACAACTAGAATAGCTACGTATGGGTGCACGTGTACTTCTGAAACAACACTGCAAATGCACGACGCCTGCAAAGCGATTCTAGGATCACCCACTTTGATGATTGATACGTAACCCACTTTCAAAATTATGTTGTCTTATTCTAACAGGCTGATTAATAAGGGGGTGGGATGCCAATTAATTAGGAGAGATATCAATTATTTGAGGAAGGTAAGGATACGGTATAAGGAAGGTACCTAATTGGCATGGGGCATATGACACGTAGGTGAACAACTCAAAGTTATCCCACCATTCATTCCTAGTTCCCCTACTCCTCTTTTCTGAGTAGGTGACAACCTAAGTTCCCCTACCCATGAATCCTAAGCTATCTAAATTCAATTTACTAGCAGGTTTCTTGTCAATTAATTAATTAATTAGAAGTAGGCCTCTTCATATTACGTATATAATCTGGCAATGTGGAAGTGAAGGTTAACTAGGGGAGGTTACAACTGGCAATGTGGAAGTGAAGGTTAACCAGGGGAGGTTACAACTGGCAATGTGGAAGTGAAGGTGAAGCCCAGTGGAGGTTACAACTGGCAATAGAATTAATTAGAAGTAGGCCTCTTCATAAGATTAGGACAGTTCGAAGTACAGTCTACAATGGGCAATTTGGAGTACAATCAGTCAGGGCACCTTGCCATATAGGGAGGGAGAGAATATAGGGAGGGAGGGTCCTACCCCTATCAATTATATGGTCTATGGTCGGGAGGCTTGGGGACCCCGAGAAATATAAATTGAAAATTTAGGGACTTGATTCCAGGTTTCAGTAGATTTGTCAAACACATCTTTCTTTTTCAGGTTGTTTTGGTAAGAAAGTTGAGGCAAGTTGCCCTAACTGAACTCTAAACTCTACTTTCAATAACTGCAGAGCATTTTACCGCCTGGTGATTGCATTGGTTTCAATATCCCGTTGTATAAGCGGAAGGGGCTGGCTTGCCACCCGAGTATTGTAATCTGCATTTTCAGAGTTGCATCCAACGATCCCCTGTCACTATATGCTCTCACCCTCCCAATTTGAGCTCTCGGTGATCAAAAGGTGGAAGGGTTCCTTTCAGCAGCATTTGGTTTTCATTTCCTAACCATAACAAGTGTTGTGTTGAATGTAATTGTGGAAAAAATTTGGCAAACAATTAACGGGGATATTACACATGCCTTAATTCATTGATTTGGTAGGTCGTGTGTGCAAACAAGACTGACAAGGGAAGGGATAAATTGATGCAAAAATGGGCTCACAAGTGAATTTTGGGTTCAAGAAGGCTGACTGCAAGTGAAGACACAACTGCAATCGGGTTTTAAAATTCCGATTGAAAGTAGACTTTAAATGGGAAAAATGAGCGAATGTGAAATGAATGGATGAAATGGCAAGAAAAGGATTTTGACATGAGGGAAAAGATGGAAAGAATGATTTTGACTGGTAATGGCAAACTTTATGTGACAAGGAAAGACACATTTTCAACTTGACAACTTTGGAAGAGGGAAAAAACTTCAATTTGTAATCAGATTTATAAATCCCGAAATCAAATGAATGAGTCTCATGGCAATTCTTCAACATTTGTAAATTTTGTAAAAAGAAGATTAACTCTTTTTACCAAAGAGGGGGAAGGTCAACATTACCACAGTTACTTGTAATCGGGTTTTCAAAACCCGAATACAAATAAATAGGAAAAATGAAAGAGGGAAAAATCTTGCACATTTACAACTTGCATTCAAAGAACTTATCCATTTGGGAAGATCACTTAGAAACTCGAATTCTTGCTTGGTCAAATGCCCTAGACCAAAACAAATGAGCTTGGGAAGAATCGAAATCCTCCATAATTAGAAGATGAAAGAAAAACGTCGAAACCCTTCATGCATCCAAAACAAACTCGGATTCAAACTTCTTGCATGCAAAAGGAGGATAAAAAAGCCTTCAAACTCCACGCAAGAGAGAGTAAGAGACACACCCAACAATGGAGGTTAAAAAACGTGGCAAAGAGAACCACCACGTGTTGCAAAAACACAAAAGAAAAGGGCGAATACGTGGCCTGACAACCAGCAAAAGTGGAACAAAAACACCCCACGTCTCCTTTCCTCAACACAAGACTCCAAACAAAAACGGATTCAAAGGAAGAAATCCACAAAAATCGGGCCCTTGGAATGAAGATTGCAGATCGAGTTCTTCATTTGCAAATGCAAGTGAAAAATGCTTTCAAAAAGATGTAATCGGGTTTTAGAAACCCCTTTACAAGTTTTAATTACTTCTTTTTTTCCACTTCTAAGGCAAATTCGGGTTTTAGGGAAGAAATGACAAAAATAAAGAGCAAAATGACTTGTAATAGGGAAATAAAACCCCTATTACAACCAAAACCATAAAAACATAAAAAATTTGTAATAGAGAAATAAAATTCCCATTAAAAGTAAGACACGAGACATAGAAGACTTATAAACTTAAAAAGACTTGTAATAGGGAAATAAAATCCCTATTACAACTTAGAAGCACAAAGTAGGAACTTTTATGAGAAGTTACAAGTTCTCATAAAACTTGTAATTTTAAATTCGCTTGCAATTTGTCCAAAAAGTTCCTACAACAACTTAAAAGACATAAAAGCAAGGGGGAAATAAAAAGTAAGTTACAAGTTACAAGTTTTAAATAAAGTGCATTTGTAATTGTTTTAAAATTTCCCTACAACACAAAAACATAAAGGAAACTCCTAACTTGCAATAGAAAGAAAATTTCCCACTTGCAATCAGGAAGAAAAAACCTGAAATTGAAGGAAATACATAGCAAACGAACTCGAAACGTGATGAAATTTGAAACGTGAATCGAGGATGGACTGAAGATTAGTCCAGTTTAAAACAAGGAGCAAAAATTTTGCCTCGGGAAGCGTGACTTAAGAATAAAATCTCAACCTGTAGTGACTGCTCTGAAACCCAAATTTGCAGAAAAAGCTAGGAAAAAGAAGACCAAAACTCACCAAAATTTGGACAATGATGGCAAAGACAACCCCCAATGATTTGACACTAACAAATGTGATTTTTGTACCTCGTAAAACATGCCTTGGAGACAAAAGCAACACATTGAAACCAAAAATTTTTAAGGGTTGTCACATTTTTGAAAATCCAAAAATGAGGACAACAAATTACATATCATAAAATATCACTTGTTACATTCTGATAATAAATCAAGTCAACATTTTTATCAACATTTCAAATACCAAATCACAACATCAATATTTCAAAATACAATAATTTAAAAGATCACATTGTAAATCTATTTCAACACGAGTTTCAAGGCCAAAAGCACAATTATTCCACATTAAGCCAATACACCAACATGAATACGTCTACGATCCAAATCAGGTAAGATGTCACATTACATCATTCTCAAGAATACAATCAGCAATGGCACATAGGTCCTCACAACCAGGCATAAGAAGGAATGTACACATCTCAATGCAACAACACAATAATGATCACCATGAAGCAGTCCATACATATCACTGGATCAAAACGAGCACATAGCACATATAAAAGAAGAATATAGAATAAGCACCCAAAAGCAACATGAAGCAACAACACATCCAGAAACAAGGTCATAGCATCGCAAATTATCCAAATCCAAATTGCAAATGGTACATCAACAAGCATAGTGCCAAATCATTGCCGAGAAATATACAACGTAGAAGAGCAAACGGGAGTGGCATTACATTCCCTCTTACTCTTATTATTTGAATAAAAATAAGTTATAACTCAAAATAGAAGGGGTTTCTTGTAGAAACTCTTACTTTCAAGTAAAATTCATTTAGGCACTAAGAATTCTTCCAAAATATAGGAAAATATTATGAAGCCTCTAATTAGTCTCTTGAATTGGCAAGGTTTGACATTGTTTCATTCTTCTCTCAATCACTAGTGGAGTTTATTTTCTCTGCCTACTTGGTCTTTTGACTTTCCCTCTTACACTTATTGTTTGAGTAAAAATAACTCAAAATTGAATGGGTTTCTTGTAGAAACTCTTACTTGCAAGTAGATTCTATTTTCAGACTTATGCCTAAAGTATATTTGAGCCTGTTTCTATAATTTACATAACTTGGACTTATTTCAATCGCTTACTTTATTGAAGTTCGTTGAGTGAATTTTCAAGCAACACATATTTCAACTAAAGTGGACATATCAAAGTTCGTCAGAATTTTTACACTGTATTTTCAAATTAACTTCCATTTTTTATTTCTTTCTGTTTTTGGTAAAGGGTAAATGGGAACATCACAATTCCCAAACCTTTATGAATAGGCCATACGCCTAGATTGTGTTATTACATGTTCATGGTGACCAAGTTTTGGAGTTGCTTAATGCAATACAAGGATTTGAACTTGAATGGCTCTCTTAACACATCCATCACTTTGACCTTACAACAGAACTTGTAGGACCCATTCACATAATTTTTTATTTCAAAACTTGTAGTTTCAATTTAGGATTGCGTGATCAAACAATTCTATGCTTCATAAGATATAACAATAATTGAGTATATTAATATTGTTATTGAAAATTACATGTTAAAAAATTTGTGTTTGTTTAGGAAATCCACATTTAATAATTGACTTGGTTTGTTGTTCAAGATTGTGAGAAATAATGGGAAAAGTTCAATTGAAAATTTCCAACATTGATAAATTTTATATTTGCAAATATGCCAAATAATGAACCAAATCCAAAAGGCATCACACTAGGTAATTAAATGCAGTGGAAGTACCATAAATCCCACTGGAAAAACCATTGTAAACAAGTTTCATCAATCAAGAGGTTGGAAACTCCATGTATTTGTCATTCTTAAATTTGCTTTAGAGTTTTCATGAGCATCTTTGAAATCTATAGAAATAAAAAATACAATCCAGAAACTTTGGACTCATGCACCATGGAATAGAAAGGAACAACATAACTTCAAGTAAAATCTCAAGTTATGCATCTATTGGAGAAGTGACACATGCTGCACTATATGAAATTTAAGAAACAAACACAAGTTCACATATCAACAACATATGTGGAGAGGATTACCTTGTCACCAAATAAAAGAAAAACACATTGAATCAAGTGTTAAAAATTCTTGTTACCAATCAAAAAAGAGTGTTAAAAATTCTTGTTGATATTACATAGGCCCTCTACTAACATTTAAGTTACTCTTTTGAAAATAAAGTAATTGGGCACACTTAAAATATTATTATTTCCCTTATTTTTTGTCACTCAACCTACCAAAAATAAAATAGACTACAGGTCTTCAATATTTTTTTATTCATAAAAAGAGAACATGACACAAACTCAAAAGAATTCATTCACAACAGGCAGGATTCCTTTCTTCTGATTGCAGGTCTGAGAAGGGGTTTTCGACGCCACTGTAAATGGTTTTCCAAGAGAAGCAGTAAGTGCTACAAGAGATACCAGCAGCATCCTTTCATATTCTTTCTTCTACTATTTTCTCTTCTTTTTTGCAGTTCTAGGCTGAGTTTCCTCTCTTCCAAGTGACTGTTTTCACTTTTCAACAGGCTAGTTGTTCGATTTCTACATACCAAAACACTAGGACAGTGAAAAGAATATCAGTTTTCAGTAATGGAGTAGCACAAGCTAAAAGGTGCTTTTGAACACTTTACATGACGTATGAGCTACCCTCTTTGGTTACATGAACATCTCACCAAATGAAGAATGTAGATGACAGGATCAAATAAGGATTTTTAGAGCTTCTGAAATGTAGGTTTCAAATTCAAGTGTTTGACGTATCATCATGTTGGTGTTTCAATATTTATCAAAGGATTTATTATTTCAGAGCAAGATAGGTCATAGACATAGTGGCAAGAGGAGGAATATCCTCACTCTTCTAGAGTTTCCCCCAAATTAGTTTCTTAAAGGTACAATTTGTCTTGTTCACTTTTTTTGTCTGTGTTTGTTAATTTTCTTGTTTTAAAATCAGTTTCTAGTTAAGAACACTAACAAACAGATACAAACAAATACTGACCATTTTCTAGCAAATGTGTATGAAACATCTTATTCAATCAAGTTACAATTTAGAATAATAATATTCATGTTGCTGAATAATGTAATCAAATGTCCATACTAATTGCAGATCACTCAGCACCTTTGGCTAAAAAAGGTAGAAACTGATCTAAAAGTCTATACAAACAGGAATTCAGATGACAAGGTTAAAAAATATCTTATTTATATAATAAGATAATGATAAAAAGGAAACATTTGGAATGGCCCTAGTATTTTGATATTGATAAAATTGTTGTTCTTGAAACAATTTGAAATATAACCCCCTTTCAAAAATGAGACGGAATGGCTATAATATTTGGGACAAGGGCAAATCAGGAGATATTTCAACTAGCGGCATATGAAGACTTGCAAAAAGATAAAGGGGAAGGAAGGCCATTCCCAGCCAAGCATTAGTGATCAGCAATGCACTTCCAACTGCAAATTACTTTCTAAGGTTAACAATTTCAGGTAAGGTAATGACATATAATGCTCTCACCATAGACAATTTCATGTCCCTTTCAAGATGTTTTTTATACAAGAGAAACTGAAAAGATGGAAATCATTTCTTTTTGCATTGTAATATGGCATGAGATATCCAGGGAGACTCTTTTGTGAAATATAAGTAGGATGGACTAACTCAAAATCTGTAAGGAAGTAGACATTGGTGTGGCCATGAAGGATTCAAAGTGGAACTTTGAAGGCCATTTGGATAATAAGTCCAATGGATATTTTTTGACATCTATGGCTGGAAAGGAACTTCAGAACATTTAGGGAGTATGAAGGTCTAGAGGAGAATATTGGGAAGGTAGATGCCTCAATATCAACAAGTCAATTCTTGGAAGCCAAAATCAAATATAAGCCATATGAAGAAGATGAAAGAATTCTTTAAAAAAGAATAAACCTAAAATAGGTTTTGGTAGAAATAGGCTTGAAAAGCATTAAGATGTGCTGAACAAGCCTCCTATAGTCTGGGTTAATCTCAATAGTGATGAAACTTTAAAAGGAAACACAATATTAACTAAGTGGGAGGGCTCTACAAAAATGGACAGCATCTATGTAAGTTTTCAATCCACTTGGGACTGTAAACAACTAATAAGGAAAAAGAAATGGCTCTCTCGGAATGAAAGGGACTGGCTAAGGAAAACATATGGTGGAAACTTCATGTGGAAGAGGGATCAATCCTCTAATTATTGAGGCAATTAAAAAGGGGCGATGCAGTGGCTGGGAAACAGACAACAGACAATATCATTCAAGAAATTAAGATAGAAATTGAGAATTTTTATCTCAAAGACAACATATTAGGTAGCGTTGACGTGTCTAAAGTCGCGGAACTTACGACTTCATCCGGCCAACGCAGAATAGAAATACTAAGAATCCTATCGTCTCTTGAGATAAGGAAATCCCTAATGCTGTGTGAATTTGATCAATGGGGATGACCTCAATGTTTTGGTTGTCAGGTCTTGACTGCAGGATAGCTTAGTAGTTGATGTGATTTGCTGGGAGCACAAGGGGTCTTACATTTTGCAACAAGGTGGTTTGTCGTGATTCTCGAACTGCATAATAAAATCAAAAGGGAAGAGTTCAAGAAGCCTAAGGGCAAAGATGATAACAACTGATGCAGCGGGTAGACAAATTTCGATAAACCGGTTCTTGTTTCGCCAGAGATACCCTCACAACTAGACAAAAACGGTGCAAGCTCCAAGGGATGAAGGATTTTCAGACCGGAGACACTTGTTTTAGGCACCCAATTCTAGCACGGCCTAAGACGAACACCTGCAGTTGAACTAAGCACAGTTTGGGTTCAGACTAACCATGCACGGTGACCTACAATCAACAGATCCCCAATGGTATGAACCAGAAATGCATCAAATACCCCTCCACACTTCACCATTAAAATCCCTGCACTCTGAAATTAACCAGCTGAAAGAAACCATGCAGATAGACTAAAACAAAGACAACAAACACCATATTTCAATGTTCATATATTTGCTTCAGCTGCCACTACAACAATTTCTACAGCATCTGTATGCTACTGCTAAGATCTAACCTATTCTAACTTATAAAATCTAACCCTCTAACTCTAACTGTCTAACCACCAAAAATTCTAACCAGAGTCTAACTCTTTACAAAATAAAGGCCTCTACCTTTTATAGATTTACAATTATGAATCGAAGGCTAGGATGGATTGCATCCAAGGGTCCTGACCTGCCTTCCAAAAGCTAGCAGTCTTAACCCATGCCAATTCAATTCTCAGTCATCCATTCAACCACAATCTCAACTACCTGCCACTATTTGGCTTTAATTCGGTCAATTTGGTAGTTGGACATAACTGACCTGTGTCCCCTTTTCTTTCAAAATATCTTAAGTGGGGCCCACAAGTAGTTTTACAATAAAACAGATTCAGTTTAAAACTGAATTCCTGGAATTAAATACAGTTGTGCATTTTTCCTGAGAACGCATGATTGTTGCATTTGGCGTGCTCTTCGGTCTTTGGTCCTGGTGGTGGACTTTAGTTTGTTGTTCAGGTGGCACGCTTCCCAATGTTTGGTTCAAATCTCGCGCTCCTGCAATGCATTCTCTAGCTTCCAGCACTTGGCTTTGATCTTGCGTTAAGTCGTCACTTAGCTCCTCCCGATGTCGTTTTCTTGCGAACAATCAATTTCAACCCACATTAATCGATTTGAAAAATTAAGTAAATTAATTTAACAAACATTAAATTTTAAACGTCGCCAAGCTACGTCTCGGTGGAGTTTGAGCTTGAAAAGCTCTTTGTGAGATGTATCTAATTTTGGCAAATTAAGTCAACTTGCACGACTTAGGCATTGTTGTGACCTTTTCTCTTTCCTAAGTTTTTTGACCTAAATGAAGTGTTTGTGCGATTTTATTTTCCTTCATTATTTTCGGCCTGATTGGAGCTTTTGCGCAAATTTAAAATGTATGGGTCTTTTGATGGAATTCGAGCATCTATACTAGAGTGTGCAATTTCTTTTGGCTTTGAACGCCTTTCATGCTTTATAAAATTTGAGCCTTTGAGGGTAATCGTGAGATTTTAAGCCTCAGATGACATCTTGAAATCTAGGGCGATTCAGCCGAAGTGAGAGACTTTGCCTCTAACTGCTAAAATCCCTCCTGTTGTGAATTTTGTGCTCTTGGTCCAAAATGCGCGATTTTGAAGTATACCTTTACTCCTCTCAAATTCGGGTTTTGACTATTTGGTGGCGATTTTGCTTTCTTATCGACCTCAAACCTTATGGAAAAAGTGCGGGATTTTGTCTAACCTAATTTTCTGCCCTTTGTCTTTGAGCTTCGAAACTCGCGATTTCTATTTTGTCACACGACTTTGGTTTCTCTGGGTCGTCTTCTATTATTTTCGTTTTGAGAGCTTAAGTCAATCTCGACCTGAAAGGCATTTTGCACGAGCTTGACCACTTAGTTTTATTTCTTGCAGAATCCAACAAAGGGCCGAGTTTCGGGTTACATGCCCATTTCCTCCCTCGCATTTCGGGCTATAAGCCGACATTGAATCCAAATGATTTTCGTTTTGGGTGATTTGGCTTTGATGTTTGAAAGGTATTTGCAGAAGCATCCATTTCTCCCGCACAGGTAGACAAAAATTAGGGGATCCCCTGCCAACTGACGGGGTGTGTGTGCGAGCACAACAGGTAGTCAAAAAAAATGATTGCCAAACTAGTGGCAAATTGAGATTGGGAAAGTTGGTGAGGATGGTTTATACCATTCCTTTTCCCTCCATGTTATCAAAGACAATTGTTAGACTATTTCTACTTTCAGGTTTAAATAGCCATTAGTGGGGTGTCCTTTGGGTATCTTCAGAATTTTGTGTCTTATCTAAAATCCTAGTCTCTCCAAGGTGAAAGTGCTTTTTATCCATGCCTTAGAGTGTTCGAGTTACATTTCAAACTCTTTATGTCTTGTCTTTTTTAACTTCTTGAAGAGATTTGCATTCAATAAGGTTTATAACGATCCTCAAATCTGTGATAAACTTTCAAGAAAACAAAGTGCATCCAAGGAAGGAAACCATTTTGTGAAGGTCAAAAGTATTGAAAAATATAATCTCTTAGGGTTTTTATTGCTCTTTGAAAACCACGTTCAGCATAAAAAGAGAAAAGTGGCATGTCGCAGAGATCAACAAAAGGGATAGGGCACATTGCAGGTCCAAATAGAAGAAGATGGCTTGATTTCAGCAGTTGGTTGTCCCATTTATGAACCACATTGCAGATTTCAAGGAGGAATAGGGCAGGTTGCAGTAGGAATACAGAAGAAATAGGGCACGCAGCAGAGAAAGAGTCTTGATGAATCAAATCCCACGTTGCAGCCAAAGGAAGGATTTATTGCACGTTGAAAGGGGACTGTGGAGTTGTCATCCATTATTCTTGGTGTGAAAGTAGCACTTGCTGCTCTTATCTTTGTCCATATTGCAGAAACAAAAGAGAAACTTCCCACGTGGTAGATTTGCATGTTTGTTGTCCCAAATGCCCGGCATGCATCCTTTGTAATCGAAGTTTAAAACATTGATGAGTCTTTAAAGGCATTGTGAGGTTATAATAGTTCATTCAAATTTTTGAATGCAAGATCTTGTGAAGGTTACTGTTGTGCATTAAGCACACATCTCCCTGCGTCTCAGGGAACCCCCGTAGTTTTGAAGTTTGCCCGACAGAGAAAAGAACAAACAAACCCAGCCTTGAGCAAAATCACACAATTCTTCCAATATAGCTGAAATTAACCAAGGAGGGTGGTAAGTATAAGTTTGGCGATTGAAGAGAAAATTCGCTCATTTCAAGTTATATGCCCAAGTCTTGTATTGAACAAATGGGCTGAATCTTTTCTCTGGTTTGAGGGTGTTTGAAGTTCTTGCATTTCGGCTTTAGGAGCCGAATTTCATCCCTTGATCAATTCGTGTTGAAAGATAAAGGAAGGCGAAGTCTACATTTTATCCCAAAACCCCGAGTTTCACACGTTCACGCATTTTCACCAAGGCCCGATTTTTGAAGGGCAAGCAAAACTGAGGTTGCGCGGTTTGAAGTTGAATACCCAAACTTGCAAGGCCAAGCAAAGCCCGAAATCCCCTTCGCAAAAACAAGGAGTCAGCTTGAAAATCACACATTTTACTGGAAAGACCGATTCAACTTGGTAAAGGAGGAGGGCGAAAGAAAGTTTGACATTTTACGCATTTTCAAAGAGGGGCGTTTAAGCCGAAAAAACGCGCATTCTCTCTCAGGGGGCCAGGTTGTGCAGGGAGGAAAATAAAGACCAAAGTTTGCTCATTTCCGGTTAAATGGCCGAGTTTTGTATGGATACAAAGTTCGGTATTTTTCTTACTTTGCATAAGGGCAAGTAAGATCACGCAGAGCCCCCCTATAAACCCAAAAATCACTAAGATAAAGGACGAAAAGGGTGTTTAGGCCGAAATTTGTGCATTTCAACTAGAATGGCCGAGTTTTCAAAGTGCAGTTTAAGTTCATCCAAAGTTCGGCGATTTCCCTAATTTTGCAAGGCTCAGTAAAGTCACCCATTTCACTTTAAAGCCCGAATTTCTCCTTTGACTTGGTGGAAATCGAACCATAGGAATTTTTTATTTTTTTTAACAAAGTTCGCATTTTTATGAAAGGAACCAATTTTCTTCTCTTGAGGAGGGCGAAAATAAAACAAGCCTCCCTTGCACCCTCTCCAAAATGGCTGATTTTCTTTGTTTTAAAAGAGTCAAGTAAAAGATCGAACTTTGTAATTAAGTGAAATGCATCCAAGGAAACAGATCGCACGTTTTGGTTAAATTGGCCGAACTTTTTTAAGTTAGACGTTTAACTTGGCAAAACAATAAAGTCACACAGTTCACCCAAAAATCTCGAATTTCAGGGGGATATTTTATAGTTCGGCATTTTTGATGAAATTGCAAGCCAAATGGTTGAAATTAGTCAAAGGCGGGACATTTTAAAGGGAGACCAAACTTGCAAGAGGCCCCATTGACCCGAAATTCATAAATAGAGGATCAAGTGTAAAATCACGCAATCAGCTTCAAAAGGTCAAAAATAGAGGATCAAAAGTAAAATCGCGCAATCCGGCCAAATTAACCAAAAGGCTTTAGAGTTTAAAATTGCATCCTGCCAGAGTAAAATTAAAGTCGCCATTCAGAGCTTAAAACCCTAATTTGGCAAAGGGCATTAAAAATTTAATATTTGTTAAATTAATTTATTTAATTTTTCAAAATGATTAATCCGGAATGAAAATTGATTGTTCGCAGAAAACGACATTGGGAGGAGCTAAAGTGACGACTTAACACTGTTTTGCCAATAAAGTGTAATTCAATGCATTGCAGAAATAATAACCATGACAGAATATAAAGAAACTCAGATCTTCATTGATTCATAATAATGTCAGTACAATGACAATGACCATACTAACCCCGTCTCCATGACCAAGGACTCGCTAATATATAAAGGTAACCGGTCAGTTACCCAGTGTCAACTGTCGACAACCGACGGGTTAACTGTCGTCATTAACTCTAATTACATTAAATGTCTTATTGCTTAATTACCCAACAACATCATCCCCCCCAAAAAGAAATGTCATCTTCGGACGACAGACAACAAAATGGGAATGATATGCCTACAACAAATAACAACTACGAACCCCACAAAATAACAACTACACAGACTACTGAGGGGGTAAGGGAGGCATCCCTGATGGTGGAGGGGCTAGGGCTGCTACTGCCAACTGCTCCCGAAGCTGTACCACCTAGTCGGTCCGGTATCGGAGGTCTTGCTCAACCTGCAACTGCCGCTCCCGGGAACTCCTCACTCGGAACACTGCCTCCATCAATTCTTGATGCTTCACCTCCAACTCGACTACCAGGGTAGCAACTCTCGATTCTGCTGAGGCTCTCTCATTTGACTGCACTGCCAACTCTGCCTTCACGGCACTCAATTCTCCTCTCACGGTGGCAAGGATCTCATCTATACTCCTCGCATGGGTGCGCTACTGCTCTAACTCTGTCTCCAATGCAGGGATGCGAGTGGCCAACTCCTCCTGAGCCCTATCCGCCCTGAGCTGAGTCTCTCGAAGCTCGAGATACCTATCTCGTATAGCCTGCTCAATCCCTCTGACCACAGACTGTGTCTAACTCCCTCCGGCCACCTCCTGGCTCTGCCACTCTGCTCGCATCTCTGGAAGATCAAGCGTCGGCCATCCATGCTGCTCAAAACACTACTGAAATGCCACTGCTACTCTAGATGTAGCAAACGCAAGGAGTCTCCGCAAAGTGAGCTGTCCGACAGACTCCTCTACTGTTGAGGCAACCAGTAATTGAACCTCCTCCTCCATCCTGGCTAAGAACTGCACCATGGCAGTAGGTCTCCCCTCTCCAATCCATCCAACCTGATGCTACTGCTGCGGTGATACCGCCCCCTCCTCCACCAGCAGTGTCTTTCTATTGCCCTGCTTTCTAGTGCCACTGTCCAAGTCAATAACCCCTGGAGGTGAAGGAATACAAGGGTAGGAAGGTGTGGGTGGTGCTTGCCTGCGTGGGGATGAAGGTAGAGCCGCATATCTGTCTAGCCATGAATCAACATCGTCCCCCACCGGCCTCTCCTCGACCGTCCTCTGGGCCTCCTCTGTCCTAGGTTCCGTCAGGATGACGAGCATGCGTACTGGTGCACTCGCTGGTGTCGTCATCTTGGCTGTGACTGGCGATGGTTGGACTAGTGGAGGCCGAGGATGGATCTGACCAAAACCAGGTATGGGGACGGTAGAGATGGTACCCACTGTGACTCCAGATGATGCCAATGGTCCTCCCTCTCCTTCAACGGTTAGGAATGCTGGAGTAAATACCACCTGGCCGGTCCTGCCAGCTCCCCCTCCAGGCATTCCACGATGTCCCCTCGGTACACTTGCCAACGATACTGTCTGAGTGGTGGGGGTCTCCTGCGGCGGTACTGGCTGCTCAGTCTGTGAAAGCCTGAAGGTGCTATCTTCCTCTGAATCATCCGACCCCTCACTTTCCTCCTCACTAGTGCCATGTCATCCTGAATCTGTGTCACAGTCTGTCCCTCGGCGGTAGTCAAAATACTCAGCTCTGACCAATAAAATATAGCTGGCTTAAGGGAGTCGATGCTATCTCGCGGCTGCCATCCTCTACGGTGTGGTGGCACCTGTACCCGCACGAAATCTAAAAATAATCCGATAGCGTGATGTGACATATAAAATACTTTATGTTTCAGCATCATACAGTCGTGGGCTCTGTCTGACAGTAGACTGGCCCAATCATACACCGTGCCCTTTTTGAGTCCTGCCATCAATGCGATCATAAGTACTGCCGAGTCCGACGCTCTGCTGGCCCCAGTCAGCCTGCTCTGTACTACGTCAAGTAAACATTGCCAGATGCCAGATTTTAAAAATGTCTTCTTCAGACCTCTTCCCTTTGGATCCAGGATGCGACTCCATTCTTCTGTAGTCAAGTTGTCCCTACACATTTCTTTTAATAGTTGGGTTCTTCTTTCCTCGGACAACTTTGTTACCTTTTTGTCAATCTTTTTACCCGTCAGGAATGCCAAATACTCTCTCCAAATCATCAGAGTTAAATGAAACAATGATGTCAATGTGCTGGAAATTGAATGACGATGTGTGAAGTTCAGGATCATATGTTTTAATCATTTGTCGTAGGCAGGGTTCGAATTCCTTAATATTAAAAATGGGCATCTGAATAGCATCATGGACCCTAGCTTTTGCTAATTCAATTTTTACCTCAATATCTGACGGGCTCATGGCATTTTCCCACCATTGCCTGCACACCGTTCCAACCAAACCCTCGAATAGAATTGTATCTGCGGTGACCTGCATAACTCTTCCCTTTCCTGCATCCTGTGCAATTGCTTTGCCCTTGTCTTGGTCGCCCATTGCTACAGCAGGTTTCTTTCTGTCTTCCTTCTTGGTTTGCTCTTCTCTTTCTTGCAATTTCTTCCTCCAGTCTAGCTTTTTAAATCCCCTAGGTTCAATCGCCATTAATCAAAAAATAAAAATTCCTTGTCTGGGGTTCGATTTGTAACTGTTTCGAGCCTTAACTGTCTTTCGTTTTGTACGGATTTGCCTTGCTAATGTGGTACGGCTGATTTGATTGTACGGCTATCACCCGACAATTTTCTAACTGGCAAGTAGCTGATTTGTCCGTACAGACGTCTTTATAACCCGACAATTTTCTAACTTGGCAATTTCCTGAGTATTCATGCCATATAAAACACTTAATGAAAAAAAAAAAATAACTTTAACTTTTTTCTGTACGTCCCTTTTTTCTTCTTCTTCTTCTTCTTTTTTTTAACTCAATTTCGTACGTTCGTACGGCCTTTTCCGTACGACCGTACGGATTTTTTATTTATTTATTTATTTATTTTTTAATTTTTTATTTATTTTTAAAAAAAAATTCGGTACCGTACGACTGCACGAACCCACTATACTGTTATTTCCGTACGACAACATTTTTATTTATTTTTTTTAATTTTTTAATTTTCCGTTTTTTTTCCTACGGCACCGTACGGGGTCGTACGGACCTACTGTACGGTCATTTCCATACGGCCGAACTTACCTGTCCGCCTGGGCGGACCTCGTCTCTTGCCTCCGTTGGTGATAGATTTTCAACTTGGAGCCATTCACAGCATCAGGCACCTCCATCCCGTCCATCGTCCACAGCTTGATGGCTCCGTTTGTGCCAACTTCGCAAATCTTAAAGGGACTTAGCCATTTTACCCTGAACTTGCCTGGCTTAATTTCATTTCGACCATTAAACTTCAATACCAATTGCCTCGGGGTGAACTGCATCCTTCTTAAATGTTTGTCGTGCCAAGCTTTCCGTCGTTGCTGAGCTGTCTCCGTCGCCCACTGTGCCATCGTCCGTCTTTCATCCAACTTATTCAAGGTGTATAGTCTCTCTCGGAGGCTTTCCATGTCGCCTAACCTGTCGTCAATGGCAATTCTGAGACTTGGCACCATGAATTCCACTAAGACCACAGCCTCCTGGCCGTACATTAATTGGAATGGTGTCTGCCCAGTGGTTACCTTGTAAGTTGTTCGGTACGCCCAAAGTACCGACAGTAGACGCTCCTCCCAGTCTTCCTTCTCAACCCCGCAGGACTTATAAATTACTGACACCATGATTTTGTTGGTCGCCTCGGCCTGGCCGTTTGCCCGAGGATAGTACGGACTTGATAGAGAATGGAAAATTTTGAATTCGGTTGTCAACAGCCGGATAATGTGGTTTACGAAGTGCCCTCCTCTATCACTTGTCAACTATATAGGTATTCCGTACCGGGTGATAATCTGTTCATAAATGAATCTCGCCATACTAACGGCGGAGTTGTCTACCAAGGCCCTCGCTTCGACCCATTTGGTCAAGTATTCAGTCGCCACGACAATGTATCTACATCGTCGGGCCCGGCTTGGTTTCAACGGACCAATGAAGTCAAACCCCCATCTTTCGAACAGCTCTTGAGCATTCGACGGGTTGAGTGGCATAAAATCCCTCTTTAACGGTCGTCCAGCGCGTTGACATGTATCACAACTTGTCACCCATTCTCTAGCGTATTATGCACTGTCGGCCACCATAAGCCTGCTAGTAAGACTTTCCTTGTCGTCGTGTCCGGTCCCATGTGTCCTCCTGCGACCCCTTCATGTGCTTCTCTCAGGACTCCTGGGATTTCCTCTTCCAAGACGCATCGTTGTAGGATCTGGTCAGGTCCCATCTTGTAGAGAAGGCCATTTATAAGTTGGAACATTCTACTTCTTAGTACAAGTTTTCGTCTTTCGCCTGACGACATTTCCTTAGGAAATTTTGAAGTTGACAGGTATTCGCCCACACTCGTGTACAGGCAGGAAGGACGGCAATGCGGAAGAGATGGACGTCCGGAAAATCCTCGTTAACACCTTCGGCCGGCTCTCCAGACTTGATCCGTGATAGCTGGTCGGCGATGACATGGCTCTTGCTAGGTCTGACAATGATGTTGAATGTAAATTCTTGTAACAGCAACAACCATCGGCTAATCCACCCCTGGATGATTGGCTTGTTCACCGGGTACATCAACGCCTGGTGATCCACATAAAATGTGAATGGTGTCGCCAATAGGTAATGTCGGAATTTCTGGACGGAGTATACCATCTCGAGGGCTTCTCTCTCCGTCGTGTTGTAATTCTTCTCTGCTTTTCACAAGAGTCGGCTTGCAAAATACACTAGCTGGTCCAGCCCGTGGCTACCAACCTGCGCCAGTGTGGCCCCTATGGCAAAGTTGGATGCGTCGACATGTACATGGAACTCTTTGTCCCAGTCTGGATATGTCAGGATTGGTGCACCTACCAACCGTGACTTTAACTCCTGGAAAGCCTCTTCTTGGGGCCGTCCCCCAGATGTACGGCTCCCCCCTTCGTCTCAACATATCAAGTGGGTATGATACTTGGGCAAAGTTCTTAATAAACCGCCTATAATACCCAATGTGTCCAACAAATGACTTGACGCCAGTGACATCGTCGGGCGCCTCCATCTCCACAATGACCCGTACCTTGTCAAGGTCAGTCTTCAGTCCGGCCTTGCAGACGATGTGCCCTAGTAACTTGCCTTGAGGCACCATAAATCTGCATTTCTTGGGATTTAGGGCGAGGCGGGCTCGTCGGCATCTTTCCATGCATTCGCCAAGTGCAGCGAGATGTGCCTCTTCCGTGTTGTAAATGGACCAGTCATCCAAGAATGCTTTGAAGTTTCCTACGGACATTTTGTCGAAAATATGGAGGATTATCTGTTGGAAGGTAGCTGGCGCGTTGCACAACCCGAATGGCATCTGGTTGTATGCATAGACGCCATCCTCTACGACAAAGGTGGTCTTCAATTTGTCCTCCTCTGCAATGGAAATTTGATTATATCCGGAGAATCCATCCATAAATGAATAAATTTCATGGCCCGCTACTTCCTCGAGGATGGTGTCTGTGAATGGTATGGGAAATGGATCTTTAATTGTGACAGCATTCAAACACCTGAAGTCTACACAGATTCTTATCTGATCGGCCTCCTTTTTCAAGGATATCACAATGGGTGATACCCATTCGCTAGTCTGGACCTTGAAGATGATTCCTACTTCGAGCATGCGGTCAATTTCGTCATTGACCCTAGCGGCATAATTTTTGTTCATCCTATATGGCCGCTTCCGTACAGGCACGGCTCCGAGAACCAGAGGGATCCGGTGTACACAAAGTTCTTGTGGTACCCCTTTGAGGTCTTTATACGTCCAGGCGAACACATCCTTGTACTCTGTGAAAATTTTGAACGCCACCGTCTTCAAGACCGGATTCCAGTCGTCGCCGACCAGAATATTTTTCTATTCTGAAGTTTCTCCAAGGTTTGTAATTTTAAGTGCGGATTCCTCGTACCTTATGGGCTTACTCTTGTCGAACTGGTGCGCTGGTGCGTCATCCACAGGGGCATCCCCTTCCTTGTATTGTCCGTACTCTGACGGGAACTCGTTCTCGTCAGGTTCTTCTTCGATCTCCAGCACATTGCACCCGTACAATAATTCATAGTCTTCCATTTGCCAATGGAAGAGCCCTCTCAAAGAATCCGTCTCATCCTCAGAACAGGCTTGAATTCCTAAGATGCCTTCGTCATCTGGTTCCCAGCCATCCTTCCCTTCGTCCATACCGTCATCCCTGTCAGACTCTGACTCTGATGCCAACTCTTCACTGACCAGGTGGGTTTTGAGGTCAATGATATATCTTCTGCTGGCCTTTTCCATGGACAAGGTGTTCTTTTTCCAATTGTGGTTTGCTTTTGCCGCCACCAGCCAGCCTCTGCCAAGGATGGCATCATATCCCTTCTTCTTCAATGGGATGACCACAAAGTTCAAGACGAACGGCTGTGTTCCGATCATCACTGGCTGCGCCATGAGTGTGCCAAGCGGCTTGATGCCGTGTTGGTCTGCTCCCAATAAATTAAAGGTGGACGGCCAGAGAGTAGGTTTGCCCAATTTTTTCCATGTTTCCTCTGGCAAGACATTTACTCCCGACCCGGCGTCGACAATGGTGTCGGTCAAGATGGTGCCCAATATACCCATTTCCACCACTGCTGGGTGTCTACCATTGCTGATCGTCAGGGCTAATGGGTCTGCCACCGTCTCGCCAAGGTTGTCCCTTCCATGTGTTGGTCGGCCGACTGGGGTTATCAATACAGATTGCAGAAGTGTCGTCCCCAAGTTTGGCATACTTTCCAAGAGATCCTTCATTTTTACGGGTATCTCGACCTGTAGCAGTTGGTTTATAATATTTGTTTCTGCTTCAAAGCAAGAAGTACCTGCAAGCCCATGTGCGTCCTTGTTCGTCGACATCTCCTTCTCCAGTTCCGCTCGTGCCTCCAGTGCCTTTCGTTTTTCCGTACGAGGATCTGGGTAAGTGGCCGCTTTCATCTTGGATCTTGTTATGGCGAGCACATCCTCCGTTTCTACATTCAACAAATTCACTCCAAATTTCGGACAGTTGCCATCGTCATGGTCCCCCGAACCGCACCACTTGCAAAGTTTTTGTGGCACTTCCTTCGCCATACAGTCCCTGGCAAAATGCCTCCATTGGTTGCAAGCCCGACATTGTATCATCGACCGCCCTTTAGTGTCGTATTGGATTCGGCTTCTATTATTAGTATTATTATTATTGCCTCTTCCTCCTCGCCTGTTGTTCCAATAGCCGCCAGACGACGCGTTGTTGATCGCAGGCTGGGATGTGCCGGCTAGCGCAGACGGTTCCGTAAAGAGAACCTGTTGGTTACGGGTCCTCATATTGTACGGACACTCCTTGGTAAGGTGTCCGGCAATCTGACAAATATCACAAAATGCTTTCCTCGGACAAGACCCCTTGGTGTGTCTGTCGCTGCGGCAGTCCGTGCACCATAAATCCCCTTCGTCGGCTTTGCTTGTGCTTCCTTTGGTCGCCTTCATCTCTCTCATCATTCGCTCCATATCTTTCTGGAGAGCCAGTACCTTCCTATTAGACTCGTCATCACTGCTACTGCTTTTGTCAGAAGAGGAATCGTCGTCTAACGAGTATTTCTTTTTCTTTTTCTTGGACGTCTTCTGCTCGCTTTCTAAATCCATTGCCCTATTATAGGCGTCGATATATGAAGAGGGAGGTACGATCTTCATTTTCCGTCTAAGAGATGTCTTCAGACCTTCCACGAACCACCGTTTTTTTAGTCCGTCTGCGGGCTAGTTCTCCATTTTTCCTAGCAGCTCTTTGAGCCACCGGCTGTAGGTTCGAACCGTCTCGTTCTTCCTTTGTTTCGTGCCGTAAATTTCAGCTACGATCTCATTATCGTCTCTTAGGTGACGAAACTCCGCTTGAAATTCCTTCATCAAGTCAGGCCATGTGCTAATTTTAGCCTTCTCCGTATCGGAGAACCAGTCGATGGCCACGCCCCTTAGGGTTGCGGGAAACTGTGTTACCCACTCGTCCTGATCGGTAACACCATTCGCTCCCAAATTGTTTCACAAGTGCGACAGTGGCAGACAGGGTCTTCTTTCCCGTCCCCATGGAACTTTGGAAGTTTTTATTTTTGCGCCATGCCTTGTCTTTTTTAGTACTGGTGGCTATTGTCCTACTCCGGATGGGTTAGATCCTGTAAGAGGTGCTTGACTGCTATGCCCCGATGTCCCTCCGACACTCCTGGCAGCCCCAGTGTCTTCTCCCTCCCTTGCCTCCTCCCCACTCCATGGATTTTTCCTAGCCTCTAGTGTGCGTGACAAGTCCCTCAAGTCCCTCAACTAAGTTTTAGTACACTCTATCCTGCGGCGGGTTTCCGCAAGTAACTCCTCCCAACTCCGTGGGTGGCCGTCGGCCTCACCGTCCCCTTCGGAGCGTTCATCCTCCCTTCGCTTATACCTTCGTCACCTTTCCACTTGCTGTTCAAGGATCAAGGCACATTGGGCTACTGCACATTCATCTATATACTCTTGCTTATTTTTGTCTTTATTCAATGTATTGGGCATTAATTCCCGTACGGCTTTATATATAACAACGACATATAAAAAGTAGAACACTTTTATTCATTCATCCTGTGGGATACAAGTCTATGTCAACAATATGACATAATTACTACAATGAGTGTTCTTTATTCTGCCCCTTACGGCTCAAGGTTCAAGTGTCCCGTCGAATGCCATCCTGTTGCGCTTCCCAACGACGGTTGTTTTCTTCATACTGTAGGAGGATCTGTTGGCGTCGTTCTTCGCAAGCAATTTCCTCCAGGCGAGCCCGCTGTGCAAGTGAAGCCTGTGCGAGCAATCGAGGGAGGTGGTTCATCAACTGATTCACCGCAGGGCTAACTTCTAATGCGGTCCACACGGCACTTGTTGGAACTTCCGCCTCTGTGGCCTCTCTTCGAACGTAGGTTTCGATGGCCACCTAAAGCAGGATTGAAAATTCCCTCGTTGTAGTATCTTCTCCGTCATAGAGCTCTGTTCGTGCGTCGTCCGCCTCAGGGTTAATCTCGCTCGCGGGTAGGCCCATCGTGTCCATACGCCATCCGTTCCTTTTCCCGAGTCTGTCTAGGCAACGGCGCCAAATGTTTTGCCAATAAAGTGTAATTCAATGCATTGCAAAAATAATAACCATGACAGAATATAAAGAAACTCAGATCTTCATTGATTCATAATAATGTCAGTACAATGACAATGACCATACTAACCCCGTCTCCATGACCAAGGACTCGCTAATATATAAAGGTGATCGGTCAGTTACCCGGTGTCAACTGTCGACAACCGACGGGTTAACTGCCGTCATTAGCTCTAATTACATTAAATGTTTTATTGCTTAATTACCCGACAACAAACACAAGATCAAAGCCAAGCGTTGGAAGTTGGAGAAGATGCAGGCGTGAAATCGGAACCAAGCATTGGGAAGAATGTCGTTGGACGACAAGTTGAAGTCCACCACCGAGACCAAAGACCGAAGAACATTCAAAATGCTACAAATATGCATCCTCAGAAGAATACACTGCTGGATTTGATTCCAGAAGTTCAGTTTCTAAAAACTGAAATTGCTTAATGTAAAGCTGCCTGTGGGTCCCGCTCAAGATATTTTGAAACAAAGTGGAACACAGGTCAGTTGTGGACAGTTATGTCTAGCTACCTGTTAGACCAGATTAAAGCCAAATAGTGGTAGGCAGTTGAGAAGGTGGTTGAAGGGATAACTGAGAATTGAGTAGGCATGGGTTAAAGGTGCCAACTTCTAGAAGGCAGATTACAGCCCTTGGATGCAATCAATCCTGGCCACCGGTTCGAACTGTAAAATCTATAAAAGGCAGGATGCCTCTCTTTGTAAAGGGTTAGATTTTTAGGTTTAGACAGTTAGATTCTGGTTAGAATTTAGTAGTTAGAAGTAGCATAGAAATGCTGCTGAAATTGTTGTAATGGCAGCTGAAGCAAATATATGAACATTGAAATATGGTGTTTGTTATCTTTGTTTTCTTCTGTTTGCATGGTTTCTTTCAGCTAGTTAGAATTAGAGTTCCGTGATTTTAATGGCAAAATGTGGAGGGGTATTTGATGCATTGCAGGTTCATACCATTGGGGGCCTGCTGATTGTAGGTCACCGTGCATGGTAAGTTTGAACCCAAACAGTGCTTAGTTCAACTGCAAGTGTTCGTCTTAGGCTGTGCCAGAATTGGGTGCCTAAATGAGTGTTTCCGGTCTGAAAATCCTTCATCCCTTGGAGATTGCACTGTTCTTGTCTTGTTGTGAGGATGTCTCTAGCGAAACAAGAATCTGTTAATGGAAATATGTCTACCCACTACACTAGTCATTCTTATCGTTGTCCTTAGGATCCCTGAACCCTTCTCTTTTGCTTTTATTTCCCAGTCCGAGAATCGCAGCAGACCAGCATGTTGCAAAACGTAAGTCCCCTTGTGCTCCTAGCAAAACACATCGACCGTTGAGTTATCCCGTAGTCAAGAACTGACATTTGGAACCTTGAGATTGTCCCCTTTGATCGATTAAAAACAGCATTAGGGCTTCCTTATACAAGAGAGGATAGGATACTCGGCGAGATCATTCTATTCTACGTTGGCCAAATAGAGTTGCAGCGATGCGACTTTAGACACGTCAACAGTTACCTCTGTATGATAGGGTATGTGAAAGGCTTATTATCTTCCATGATTGTGAGAATAAGGAAAAATGTGAGAAGGTTTCAGCTGTTTGCTAAATTTTTTTGTCTAGTATTCTGCATACTTATCTATTGAGCAGAAATACAAGTTCATGAGGATCTTCTGAGTAGCTCAAGCGGTGGCGGTGATCTCTAAACCCAATGACAAGTTGCTAAAATGTCAAGTATGACGACCATTAAGGAGGAGTAGTTTCTAGAGATGCATGACAACGTTATAAGCAAAGGAAAAGAAAACAATGATATCCATGTTGACAATGCAGCCCAAAAAAGAAAGAAGCAAACAAAGAATGATCTAGAAGGGTAGCATATCATGAAGAAGAGTAAGGAAGACAATTTTGATGGATGGGTTGATAAAGAGAATGACTATGATAAGAAAAAGGGTTCATAAAGAGAATGACTATGATAAAAAAAAAAAAGTTATCTTTTCAGGTTATTGAACATGAAGGACAGTGTTGTTTTGTCAAGGATACATCAAGTTTCCTCAAGCCCATTAACCTAAAGAGGATCTAGAAGTGAAAAAAGGATAGTGGGAATACAAGGAGCTGACAGTGAGCAAGAAAAAGGATACTGTCATGAAGACAACTTGGAAGATACAATAGTGTCACAGAGGACCCAGGTTTCATGTGACAGTCCCAACATTGTAAGAGTGAAGCATAACAAAAGAAGGAAGACAGTCTTGTGAGATCAGCATTCCTGAAGAGTACAACAATACAATAACTATGACAAACATGACAGATTAGAAGGGTAAGAGACCTAGGTTGATAAGGATTTTAAAGAAAGCACAGGCTTATGTATGAGCATGATGCTATTATGATAGTAGGCTAGGAGCATTATAGAAGTACTAAAAGGGAGTCAAAGAGATAAAAGTCATAAGAAAAATGATGACTGGTAACAGTCATAAGCCTAAGATAATATAGAAGAGATAGTAACAGTTTCACAGTTGACATAATGATGATTGCATACTTTGTCTTAAGAGTCTTCATCCACTGTCATGTTTGTTCATACACAGTTAAGATACTGTTATCTGTCAAGAGCAGTCATGCTTATGCACAGTCATGCTATTCACTGCCAAAACAGTCATAGACCTTTTCCGATTAGCCAGTCATCATGATCATGGCATTTAGGTCAGGGTCACAGTCTACATAATGACAACCAGTCATGTGTAGTCATGCAAGGGGCAGAACTTTAAGGTGTAAAGCAGCCGAATACAAAGGCCCTACCATTGTACCCTTAACACTGTTATCTCATTATGTTCATACAACTCTATGGCACTTCCAGAATATGATTTGCAATGCAGATATAATAGTGGACAGTCCAAGGATGAATAACAAACAGCAAAGACAGTCAAGTAAAGATAGTTGATTAAAGATTACTATATAGCATATGCTTGAAATAGACAAGATGAGTGATTGGGATGTTAAAAGAACATGACAGAGTGACAGTAATAAAAGATGAAATCAATGTCATAGCAGTCCTAATCAATGCATATCTTTATTGGCTATTAAAATAGTGGAGGGGACAGTCTTCCCATGCCAAGAAGACTTAATGACAGTGAAGAACAATTTTGAGAACAACATTGAGCTCAGTCAAATGAACTGTGATAGTCAAAAGGTTGCCTAAACAAAGACAAATCAAAA
Source organism: Cryptomeria japonica (assembly GCF_030272615.1). Taxonomy (NCBI): domain Eukaryota; kingdom Viridiplantae; phylum Streptophyta; class Pinopsida; order Cupressales; family Cupressaceae; genus Cryptomeria; species Cryptomeria japonica. Next base: position 333,027,050 of record NC_081415.1, read on the forward strand.
GAACTTAAGAGAACAATCATTTAGACTGCTACAGTAGCAACATGGGGTCTCTTATGACTGTTAGGGGCAAGGAAACTTTATAGAAAAAATTCTTGTCAAGATCTAAAATGGTAAGGTAGACAAGAGCCTGATTAAGAACATCAACTTTCATTACCAATAAGTCAAGAACTTCACAAAAAGAGGACTGTATAATGAAAGCAGTGATAAGCACATGAAGAAGATAAGTTAAAAAAAAAAAAAAAATTGTCGTGATGTTCCATGATACTGGTGCAAATTGTTGAAAGTATGGCACAGGGATAAGAAACCACAAAGAGGACCTATTTTAGAGGCTCTGAAAGACAAAGAGTTACTTGAACACCTTACCATGGATTCATGATAGTAATGAAAGAGTACGGCACTGATAATGAGAACTAAAAATGAGCCTTCAAGTGTTGAGGGATGCATATGTGGTGGGCAAAAAATAACTAAGAAAAATGAAGTCACAAGAAATCTAGTGGCAGGAAGACTGTATGATAGTATGAAAAGAGCTTTTAATGAATAAGGCAAGTGGAAAAATCAAGCTTCAATGAATTCCTACACCTCCATAAGGCCTCTAACCACTCCCAAGGAATTTATGACGTGCCCTACTATCTTGCAAATGAAAGCTATGGTAGTTGGAGAGATGGAATGGTCAAGCAATCATTTAAGGATGAGTCGGTTCTAGCAGTTTAGGAGGATGGAATGACAGTTATGGACAGATAGAGAGAATACAAGGTATAAGTTGGTGTGGCTCAGGCAGTAGGAAAAAGCATTTAAACAAGTGGAGAGTAGATATAGGAGCTATCAAGGCAGATTTAAAGGGAGAAAAGTTCAGCATTCAACGAAAACCAACACTACGTAAGAGTTCCAGCAATCAAAAAGAGAAAAAGAGTTTTTTCCAGCACCTAGGTTGATTTTGCCAGGTCAAGGATAACATGACACGTCTTTCATCCCAAAAAGCATGTTGCTGATTATGATGAAACTGTTGCAGCACAAAAGGCATCACTGAGGGCAATTTGAGTTTGTTCTTACAATCTTTGCCTAGATTTGTAGCTGTTGTAAGCTCTTGTCTCAGCATGGTACTGTATTGTAACTCACAGAAAGTCTTTTGAAAACTGAAACCAATGTATTTATCATCTTTTCAAGCATTTTCAAACTTTGTACTACTGTTGCAGCACCTTGTATATCAATAAAACAGTGATTCAAACTTTTCATCTTTCTGTTTTCTTTTGTGTGCCATGATGATTGATGAACGTTTTCTTGTGATTTCATAAGTCCTTCATATGTTGTCTCATCCCAGCACCTTGAGATAGAAAAAAATATACTTTTTTCAGGTTATAAGTTGCAATGAATATGTATAGTTCATTGCTGTGAAAGCTACATTTTCCTTCTCAAAACTATGATAACTCAAGCCTTCTTATAAAATGTTGATGCAAAAAGTACGTAAAAATAGTTGAGTTGTGCAGAGAAATAGCTGAATACATGATTATTTGTGTGCAAGAAGCAGTAGTATGAATCTAAGTAGTTTTGGTGCATCACCTCACGTAGTTAGCTTTCATGTTAAAGCAAGTTCTTACCCTTTTCTCATCAAATTCATTAGTTTAGTTTAGATTAGGTGATTGCAGCAAGGGAACCAGCAATGAATATGTATAGTTCATTGTTGTGAAAGCTACATTTTCCTTCTCAAAACTATGATATATCAAGCCTTCTTATAAAATGTTGATGCAAAAAGTATGTAAAAATAGTTGAGTTGTGCAGAGAAATAGCTGAATACATGATTATTTGTGTGCAAGAAGCAGTAGTATGAATCTAAGTAGTTTTGGTGTATCACCTCTCGTAGTTAGCTTTCATGTTAAAGCAAGTTCTTACCCTTTTCTCATCAAATTCATTAGTTTAGTTTAGATTAGGTGATTGCAGCAAGGAAACCAGCCCTATCTGGAGATTCACTACAACATCCGGGCAACCCACAGGCCCAAGAGTGTTTCCATGTTTCATTAGGTTGCTGAGCTGGTAACTCAGCAAGGGTGCAAATCTATGTGATAACAACAATATCAGAAGACAATGCCAAAAGGAAGAGGATTTTCTTCATTAGAATTTGTGAAAGATTGGATCAAAAAGATGAAAAAATTATATGGATAAAAAATTTAAATATTTTGTGAATGGTGTCTCCATATTTGAATCAAATACACAAAAATGATATGAAGAAGAGTGATGGATAAATAATGAAAGACGTTGGATTTTTTTATTGCTAACCTTCTCATGGTTGGAATATACTTGGAGATAAGGTGGGAAGACTTCCTAGTGTATGGAAAAGCATATGCTTATATTTGAATTTTGAGATTCATGTCATATTTTTATTTTCCCAAAACTTAAAACCTGTTTGGAGTTGGCTTCTCAACCAACAAAAATTCCCTTAACCCTGGTTCTTTTCAGAGAAAAAAGGTGTGACAATAGAACATGAATAACAAAATGAACTTTGTTGGTTGAATTATATTTCCAATCTTTCAAATTTGTTTTTATTTTCACACTAAAGAGAATTCTAGTGCGTGGCCAAAAAAAATCAATAACACTACCAAATATTGTATTTTATCCAGAAACTTGAATTCTTTTAACTTGGCATAACAGTCACAAAGATATCACAAGCATTTAATTCATTTTTTCATGAGATTTGAAATGTGATGATGCATTTGCAATTTGAACTCTAGTTTAAGTCTGAAAAAATTGAACCTGAACTTACTGTATAAGCCATAGAAACGCTGACAATACTGCCTTGGCATATCATATTTGTAACAGTGCGAACCACATAGTATGCATATACAAATGATTTTGTATCTTTGATTGACAGAATTACTGGAAAAAAAAAGTACTCGGGTTAGTGTCAAAGTGTATATTCTATGTCAACCACATGTTTTAAAAAAAACATAAAGCAGTCATCAACATATTTTGTTTTACTATCTGTAATAACTTAATTAGAGTAAAAAAATCATTTCATGCTCCCAATGAACTCTACCAACAAAACATAAAACACAACTTACTCTCCTTATAAGGTGCAAATTATGAAGCAAAAGCTAAATAAAAAAATTGAGAGACCCCCTTGGTCAAACAGAACATTTTGGTCAACAACGATTACAATGTACTGAAAAATTTTGTAAAAGCAAACAAAATTCTACATATCTAATGACAAGGAATTCTTCTACTTCCTAAAAGGGTCTTTCCCATGCCATGTCATTAATCGTTGTGTGATTTAAAACTCTTGATGGGACGCTAAAATAGATCACAGAGAAATTATCCCTTCTTCAAATAACATGAAAACTTTGTTACAAAAGGTTCACAATGTATTGTGAACAATCTGTATATAACCTGTAAAGAAACAATTTCTATTAATCCAGTAAGAAAGAAAACTTCTCCCATGTGTTAAAGGAATATAAGTTTTTCCATGACATCTCTATAATTAATAATGCTATGGCAATAATATTTCCTTTTAATGGTGAAAGGGTTATGAGATATGTATTGATCGTAAATCTGTTTTAGGGATGTGATAAGTCTTCCTTACTAATAATGGCAAGATGGTAATTATACCTGGCTAGTGAGCTATAGTTTTTAGATTTTGTTTTGTTGGGAAAAGATTTTACTATAATCATGTAATAAGGTTCATGGGTTATTTATGGTACATATTAACACTGTTACAAATTACTTAGGTATTGTCGATGTGTAATGTCCCTTATTAGGATGGCTTATGAATTTTGGGACAGAATCTAATACTTTAACTACAAGAGTCATTTTTCCTAAGAAAGTATCAAGAAACTGATATAAATGACAGTAAATATCACTTGTAATGAGACTGATGAACTATGTAAAGATATAAGAATATATAGATCCTCCCGAATTTGTTACAATAGATAACTCAACGCTATATGTATATATTGCAATTTTTATAATGAATATGATATTCTGTTTTACAGTGTACAAGCTCTTTCCCGTCTGATGTGATAGATTATCTTCTGCTATGTCTGAGATACCGGCGATAATGTAATGACTATTGGAGAGGTACTATCCTTCTTTGTTATGATCACTTCGCAGGTAGAGATCTGAGTCTTGTCGGGTCGATGAACCATTACCGCTTGTTACAGCATTTGGCCTTCGGCCATGCAGATTATACGATTATGATGAAGGTGTCGATGACACAAGTGATTCGGTCTCTAGTCTTTAACGTCAAATGCTTGCATCCGACTGGCGCCTTCGGGGTATGAGTTGTATTTGTCAGCAATCGACTATGGATATGAATTTTCCCTTTCCCTTCTGCTATCGTCCAGAGTATCTCTCCCAAAAATAATATATATAATCTCCTAACTTTTCTTTAGAGTGCTTCGATCTTTTATTTATATCTTACTGGTGAGGGTATACGATGTTTGAAGTCACCCGTTGGTTCTACGCACTCCTTCCTTAAATCAAGTTAATCGCTAACCAATGAAATGGTTAGTTTGATAAACGAGTTCTTTTATAATTGTATTTAGCGCCTAAGTGTCACGTACTACCAAGGATTAAGACATCTATATGGAGGAATGTAATCCTCAATACCCATAATGACGTGTTTTCTGCTCAGGAACACAGTCTTTTTAACCATAAATACATATAACTCTTCCAATATTTATGGGGACATGACAGTCTCCCCTTCTTGAATTTGCTTGTCCTCAAGCAATTTTATTGTCTTCCTTTTCCTGCACTAAGATTAGTACACTAATATATATAAACATATAAATTAACGTAATGCAAAGTATACTTAGGAGAAAAGAGTGGCTGCCTTAAGCCTTTACCTGTCTTGGCTTCCTTGAGCCCTTTTGTAAAGACTGACCTCCTTTGGGTCAGTAGTTTAATGGACTTCCTTGAGTCCTTATTCATAGAGAGGAATGACCTTCTTTGTGTCATCCTTCTTATCTAGGGCACTGGCTTCCTTGAGCCAAGCTACCCTTATTGGCTTCCTTGAGCCCTCATGCTTTAGAGAGGAGTGACCTTCTTTGTGTCATCCTACTCCACTAGGGTACTGACTTCCTTGAGCCTAGCTGCTCATATTTGGCTTCCTTGAGCCCTATACTTAGAGAGGATTGACCTTCTTTGTGCCATCCCACTCATCTAGGGTGCTGACTTCCTTGAGCCTAGCTACCCTCATTGGCTTCCTTGAGCCATTACACTTAGAGAGGATTGACCTTCTTTGTGTCATCCTACTTTTCTAGGCACGTTTATGGCTTCCTTGAGCCACACCGCCTATTCTATGTACCTGTTCTAATTCTTGAGTAATTTTAATTGCAAAAGAAAAAAATTTGATTGTTACAACTTTCTAATATTTACAAATACAATGGTATAAATTAAATTTTACATATAAGTGTTGCTCTCCTTTTGGAGTGCCTCAACATCTTCTTTCCTTTCCCATGTGGCATCTTCCACCAGTAGGCCTTTCCATTGAATTAGTAACTCGGTGATGGTTCTATTTCATAAACTCCTTTCTCTAGTATCTAAGATAATCTCCGGTACTAATATGAGTTTTCCCTCATCATTAAATGGTGGCAACTGTGTACATGGAACAACTTTTTGTCCTAGGACTTTCTTCAATGGGGATACATGAAATATATTATGGATCTTGCTATTTTCGGGAAGCTCCACTTCATAAGCTACATCCCCTATCCTTCTCAAGACTTTGTAGGGGCCATAGAATCTTGGTTTGAGATTTTCTGCTCCACTTGGCTTAATTGATGATTGTTTGTATGGCTGCAACCTTAAAAACACCATGTCTCCCACTTCAAACAATCTTTCCATACGGTTCTTATCAGCATATATTTTTTGCTGATTTTGAGCTTGATGGAGGTTTTCCTTGAGAGTTTTTGTGATGTCAATATTTTGCTGAACAAAGTCTTTAGCTCCGGGCACTCTACTATCTTGGACAAGGTCCCCAAATGTTGTGGCTTCATATCCATACAAGGCCTTGAAGGGGCTCATCCCTATACAGATGTGATGTGTATTGTTATAGCAATGTTCTCCAAGATGTTACCATTTAGGCCATGCCTTTTGCTGCCCCGTGACGTAGTTCCTCAAATATCCTTCTATCTATTTATTAACAATCTTTGGTTGACCGTCTATTTGTGGATGGTCGCTTGTGCTAGGTGTAAGTTTTGTACCGGCTAATCTGAAAAGTTCTTGCCAAAATTGGCTAAGAAAGCGGCTGTCCCTGTCGCTAACTATATTTATTGGCAACCCATGAAGTCTAAAAACTTCTTAAAAGAATACTTCTGCTATTTGAACTGCATTGTAGTTGGTAGAGATGGCAAAGAAGTGAGCATACTTTGTGAGTCTATCTACTACAACATAAATACAATCCTTACCATACACCTTAGGTAGTCCGGTTATAAAATCCATGGTGATGCTTTCCCACTTCTGGTTGGGAATGGGTAGTGGTTGTAAGAGGCCTGTTGGGTGTCCTTGTTCTACCTTGTTTTGTTGGCAAGTCATACATTCTTGCACATGTTTGAGGACATCTTTCTTAAGTCCCTTCCATGAATATCTTTCTCAAACCTGCTTGTATGTTTTGTAGTAACCCTCATGTCCTGCTAGGGGATTATCATGGTATTCCCTCAAAATCTTATCCTTCATTTTTGAATTAGCAAGTAGATATACCCTGTTTTTGTATAAGATAATGTCTTCATTTACCTTGTATTCATCATTTGGTATCCTCCATATTTTGAGATGATGTCATTCTTCCACTCCTTCGTGATGCTTGTAATGTTATTCAAACAAGGGCGTCTTGATAATGCATATGTCACTACATTATGGGTACCTTTGACATATTCAATGTCAAAATCATAAGCTTGTATCTTACTTATCCACTTCGTTGTCGATCGTTCAAATCTTTTTGATTCATAAAATAACGTAAATTATTATGGTCTGTTTTAACATGAAAGTTTTCCACATACAAGGTATTGTCAGAATTTTGCTAAGGCATGCATAATGGCTAACATCTCCTTGTCATAAATTGAATAGTGCCTTTCCATTTCAGTCAACTTCCTACTTTCAAATGCTATTGGATGTCTTCTTTGCATGAGGACTATTCCAATCCCCTCTCCCAATGCATCACATTGCAATTCAAATGGTAGTGTGAAATCAGGAATGGCTAGAACCGGACATGAACTCATGGTTTCCTTCAACTGGTCAAATGCTTGTTGCGTTGTATCGTTCCATGAGAAGGCTCCTTTCTTGGTTAGGCCGGTGAGGGGTGCTACTATTTTGGAAAATCCTTTAACAAAACGTCTATAATAGCTGCATAGACCAACAAACCCTCTAAGTTGGGTCAAGGTTTTGGGTGTAGACCACTCCTTAATAGCTTTGATATTTTCCTCATCAACGCTCACCCCTTCTTCATTGATCTTATGACCCAAGTAGAGTATCTCCTTTGTGCCAAATTCGCATTTCGACTCTTTGGCATATAAAGATTCTTTCTCTAGGATTCTTAGGACTTCTTCCACACGTTCGAGATGTTCTTCCTAGGTTTTGTTGTAAATGAGGATGTCATCAAAAAATACAAGTAAAAATTTTCTTAATTGCTGACGGAAAACATGGTTCATGCATGATTGGAAAGTGGCTGGTGTGTTTGTAAGGCCAAAGGGCATGACCAAAAATTCAAAGTGCCCATAGTGACATCGGAAAGTTGTCTTGGGTACATCTTCCTCCCTCATTCTTATTTGATGGTAACCGGTTCGTAGATCAATTTTGGAGAAATATTTTGCTCCATGAAGCTTGTCGATTAATTCATCAATTCTTGGTATCGGGTACCTGTTCTTGATAGTTCTTTTGTTGAGGGCCCGGTAGTCAATGTACATCCTCATGGTTCCATCCTTTTTCTTGACTAAAACAACGGATGATGCAAAGGGGCTGCAGCTTGGTTGGATGTGCCCCATCTTAAGGAGTTCATTGATGGTCTTCTCAATCTCCTCCTTGAGTCTTCGTGGATGTTTATAGGGGGTGGTAATTACTGGTTTGGCACCTTCTTCGAGTTCTATGGAGTGTTCAAATCCTCTCCTTGGCGGGATCCCATGTGGAATGTCTTCGAAAACCTTCTTGTGTCTTTTCAAGATGGGCTGTAAGTCTACATGAATCATAGGTGAGTTTGGACCAGCTTTGTTTAAAACCAACCATTGAGCGATCCATTCCCCTTGCCCATGTCTAACGATCTCTTCTATGTTTTTGCAAGAAACCACTTTTGGATCTCCATTAGGTAGGCCCTTTAATGTTACTTCTTGTCCATCATGCTGAAAACAAATCTCAAAATTTGGGAGGTCCATGGTGAAACGTCCCAATGAATGGATCCAAGGTCTCCCTAAAATGACATCATTCTCCAATGTGATCACATAGAAGTCCCCTTTAATAATATGTTCTCCCACCTTAATCTCGAGTTGAGGAATGACCCTGGTGCAATGATTAATGGTTCCATTTGCTAGCGCTACTTTAAATCCTTCGAACTCTTCAGCTTTCAGCTTCCTTCTTGCTACCAAATTTTTGCTAATGAAGTTGTGGGAAGCCCCACTATCTACTAAGGAGATTACCTTTTGTTCTTCTGAGGACTCCTTTAAGTTTGAGTGGCCTACCTTCATAATCGTTTGAAATTACAGCTAAGGTTCCATGTTCTTCCTCTTCTAACCTTGGTCTTTTGTGTGGGCTTCCTTCTTCTCTTTCATCCTTCGGTTCTTCTCTTTGATTTAATTGTCCTCTCTTACATTTATGATCAGGTCTCCATGGTTCTTTGCATCTAAAACATAGGTTCTTCCTTCTCAATTCGTCTCTTTGTCCTTGGCCTCCCTTGGTTTGGCATCTATAACCGGGTCTCCATGTCTCATTGCAAAAATGGCATGGTGTTCCTTTCTCCTTATGAGATTCATCCCTATGACCCCTCCTAGAATATGTCTTGGCTGTCATGTATCTTGGCCTTTCTTTGGAGTAAATGTCTTAAGCTTTGATGGCCATTTGTATTGCTTCACTTAGATTTTGAGGCTCCAATGGATTGACTATCTTTTTGATTGATTCTTTGAGTCCTATGAATAGGTAGGTGAGTCTTCCTTGACAGAGGTTGGGAACCATGACTGCCACATTCTGAAATTCATTTGCATATTCTTCTACCGTCCCTTGTTGTGTGATTAGGGTTAGTTCCTTGAAGTACCATTCTGGATGTCTTTGATCAAACCTTATGATGAGCTTTTGGGTGAAATCACTATACGTGGTGATGCTTCGGTGATCTTGAGTGACAAGGCCATGGTGCCACCAATCATGTGCTATCCCTATTAGATGAAGGGTGGCAAATCTGATGGCATTTTCCTCCATCATAGGGCTGAGTGATAAATATGTATCCAATTTTTGGACCCACGATTGAGCTGAAAATTTCCCGGTTCCATCAAAGTATGGAAAAGTCATTTTACTCAACCTTGCTTTGAGATTTTTGTCAACATGCTTCTTCCTCCTATTTGGATTGGCTTGGGTTTTGACCTCATAGTATTCTTTGAAAGGGATGCTTTCTTGTATTTCGGGCTCTAACCTTGCATACATTGCTGCTATTTCATCCACATTTTCAGTTACTGGTTCCTCCACTTCTATCATGGGTTCTTCCCTTGGCAAAAATGATGGCATAGTGGGTCTAAGAATGGATCACTGAGATGACTGCTCATTTTCAGATTGGTTGGAATGTGTGTCCCTTCCCAAGTTGGGGTTGATCCTAGCATTGTTGTTACTCATGTTTTGAATGGCTCGGAGGATTAACTGGTTTGTCTTCTCAAACTTGTCATTTGTCTGTTCCATGAAAGTCTTCATTTCTTTGGCCAACTATTCTGCCATGGCTGATTGGCCCTTCCTTCTCTGATATGTTTGCATTCATCAGGTTCCCACAGCTGGCAGGATAATTTGCTTTGATACCACTGTAATGTCCCTTATTAGGATGGCTTATGAATTTTGGGACAGAATCTAATACTTTAACTACAAGAGTCGTTTTTCCTAAGAAAGTATCAAGAAACTGATATAAATGACAGTAAATATCACTTGTAATGACAATGATGAACTATGTACAGATATAAGAACATATAGATCCTCCCGAATTTGTTACAATAGATAACTCAATGCTATATGTATATATTGCAATTTTTATAATGAATATGATATTTTGTTTTACAGTGTACAAGCTCTTTCCTGTCTGATGTGATAGATTATATTCTTCTATGTCTGAGATACCGGCAATGATGTAATGACTATTGGAGAGGTACTATCGTTCTTTATTATGATCAATCACTTCGCTGGTAGAGATCCGAGTCTTGTCGGGTCGATGAACCGTTACTGCTTGTTACAGCATTTGGCCTTCGGCCATGCAGATTATACGATTATGATGAAGGTGTCGATGACACAGGTGATTCGGTCTCTAGTCTTTAACGTCAAATGCTTGCATCCGACTGGCGCCTTCGGGGTATGAGTTGTATTTGTCAGCAATCGACTATGGATATGAAGTTTCCCTTTCCCTCCTGCTATCGTCTAGACTATCTCTCCCGAAAATAATATATATAATCTCCTAACTTTTCTTTAGAGTGCTTCGATCTTTTAGTTTATACCTTACTGGTGAGGGGATACGATGTTTGAAGCCACCCGTTGGTTCTACGCACTCCTTCCTTAAATCAAGTTAATCGCTAACCAATGAAATGGTTAGTTTGATAAACGAGTTCTTTGATAATTGTATTTAGCGCCTAAGTGTCACGTACTAGTTACTACCAAGGATTAAGACGTCTATATGGAGGAATGTAATCCTCGATACCCATAATGATGTGTTTTCTACTCAGGAACACTGTCTTTTTAGCCATAAATAGACATAACTCTTCCAATATTTATGGGGACGTGACACGATGGAACAAAGAAGCTTCTTTCTTAAGTTTAAGTTACATGGAAAAGCATCTTAAACTTATCAACTATGTTTAAATATTGTTTCCTAGTAGACTCACTGGAAAAGCAACAAATTTCATGTTGGTGTTTTTATGGGATTACAAATTTCATGTTAGTGTTTTTATGGGAGTTTTGTTATAGATTAAATAATAAAATCTTCGAGTGAGATGTGTGTACTCAACAATTGTTTTTTGTTTACAAGGACCTGTTACTACATTAATCTCCCCAACCTCCTTAAATGGGGATTGGTCTGTGCCACTTAGAGTAATCATATTACAAGAAAGATGCCAAGGTCCTTACATTTTGTACATCTCTTTTTTCTTCTGCTCTTCCATACTAAAACTCATCATCACTCATTTAAAATCTTTGTAATTGTAATGGTGAAAAATTAGGGTTTCCACCATTACATGTATGAAATCCGCTAATTTTAACTTGGGGACCGTTGCATTAGAGAAAGATAGGAATTAGATAGATCTAAACCTAAGAGGTCTGAATGCTGATCTAATTCCAGGGGTGCTGGATGAGCCTCTTCTTTCTCTTAAGTTGACTTGAATTATTGAATTTGCTGAAATTAGGGTAAATGTGTTGGAAATTGATGTAAAATTGCATAACAGTAAGCTACAGTCGTCGGATAGAGCCACGAACCTAGATCTAAGGATTGTAAGAGGATTCGGATCTATACCCAGAAGGAGCTTCTAATTTGTCAGGACCGGTGTGACAGTCGCTCTGGTCCTCCGCACTTTTCGCACTCCAATGGGGGATCGATTCGTCTCTGTAAATAAAGCTTATATTGAAGGTCATAGCTCCATACCTATTCCTGCACACACTAGAGAAGGGAAATAGGTTGGGAATAGGGTTTTCCTTAGGTCAAACAACGATTTTGGAATTACCCATGAAATAGAAATGAAATCTGATTGAATTGCAGTAATGGAATTGTTCTCCTTTTGAGGGAGATGCTGAATAATGACTGAAACACAAATGATATACCTCCTTGTGAAGTTTTGTTTGTCTCCACACGGAATTAGGGTTTAATGAAGTCTTCAATAACATAGAACATGAATGTCAACTCCAATGCTTGAATCTTGACTTTATCTCTGCTTCAATGCTTGAAGAAAGACTGATTGCTTGCTTGCTTGAACTTGAATTCTTGATTGCTTGATGTCAAATTGAATTTCATGTGTGTGTATTGTCGGATATATCAAATGAGAGGAGTAGACCTCCTTTTATACTTGCCCATTCAAAACCAATTTAATTTTCCGCCACGAGCCAACAAAGTTGGAATTCCCGCTCAAATCACATGACCGTTAAGGAGCCCAAATTTAGGTCCTGATTGAGAGGACCGAGGCGTCGGGCGCTCTGTTCCTGAGGGGACCAAGGTGCCATGCCTTGGTGCTACACAATCAGAGACCAAATTTGAGGGGCAAGATGATATGCAAAGTGAAAATGGTGATAGATTTGCATAGCAAGAGCATAATCAAGTCCTATTCAAGCCTCAGAACACGAACGCCAAGGTGAGGGCTCAAATGCGGACAAAATCGTAAGGAAGTACAATTTAGGATGCTACATTTAGCCCCCACTTTAGCAGGAGTATGAAACTAAGCGTAGTCTTGGTAAAGTACAAAGTTTCACATTGAAAGGCTTCTATCAAGATGTTAAGGAGGCAAGACACACCAAGCCCCCAATGGACTTTAGGTATCTTACAACTTCAAGATCAAGATAAAAGGGACATCATAAGAAAGAGAAAGAGAACCATGACTACTAGCCTAGTAAGGTTCACTTACCATGAGTCATGATAAGAAAATTACCAAAATTACCAAGCAAGAGACTGAGTTTGCAAAGTAACTTGAGTATCGAGATATCCAAGAGAGAGAAACATTGAGCGGAGTTGCCCCCACATTAAATCAATTGCATATGCCACAAGGGGAGCAATTGCTTTAAAGCAGAGTTTCAGGTTTCACAGAGTCTGGCCCAGACTCAGCGGGTCCCGAGGCGGGTCACCTTTGTTGAGGCCAGAGGACCCTGGACTCGAACTCAATCGAGTTTGGCCAGGTCTGCATAGACTCGTCAAGTCTGTCAAAATCGGCAGACTCGTCGAGTCCCAAGCCCCAGACTCTGCCACCCAGCAAGGTTAAAAAAAGCCAAAAAAAAAATTATAGTTTACAAAAAATAGGGGTAGAATATGTCAGCCAATAGAAAAATAACTCCTGACGCCTTGACCCTTGACTCCCGCGTCGCCCCCAGAACAAATTAAGATCTGCACTGCTGATTTGTCTGCAACATACTTCACTTCCATGGACATTCCTTCTCACACGGTATTGGATACTAATTGCATCATGAACTGCTTGCACACTGATTTCTTCACTTGTGGAGATGCTTAAGCCACTACCAGGAATGAACCACACACATTGTTTCCAGTGATTGCACCATGGTAAACCACCCATTTGAGGAATCTACGATTAATTCATCTGGTTAAACAACTAATTCTTTCTACCCAGATTCATATACAAAACACTAGAAATAACGAAGTGGTATGTGTGAATTTAAATAAACAAAGCATGCTCGTGCAATGACCATACATTCTACATGTACTTGAGATGATAATGAGTTCTCTAGTTACAATGCCCCTTTGAGCCTTAGACTTCTAGGCTCCTCTAGTTACAATGCTCCTCTGAAGTCTAAGGCTCAAAGGAGCATTGTAACTTTAAAAATTAAAATAGAATGTATTGGCTTCTATAAGTCTTAAGACTTCTAGGCTCTAGCTTTTATGTAGATATATGTTTTGGAACTTTTGATGCCATGGATTTCATATTCCATGAATTTTGTAGACATTTGACACTATTTATATTTATAATGTGTTATTTAGTTTAGCTTATTTCCTTTAGATCAAGCCTAAAATTTGCGTTTATACTTATGCGATGAATGTAAACTTGTGTATGTGTTCAAAGTAGTTTCTATTTGATCAGATTATTGTGTTTTTGAGGTTTATTTATTAAAAAATGCATGAAAGAAGTTTAAAATAATTAAAAATCTTTGAATTTCTTGGGTTTTTCAATTTGTCGAGTCTTGACCAAGTCTTTGTTGAGTCCGAGCACCGAGTCCGAGGTCAAGTCAAAAATCAACTTGCTGAGTCCGAGTCTTGTAACTATGCTTTAAAGTAGTATACATTCATCCAAAAGAGCAGCACATTATCACAATAACATGCCCCCCAAGAAGGATACATCAAAGGATAATGATCATGAAACACAAAACACATAAGGGTTCTACTTAACTCTAGGGTCAATATGCTCTTATGATAAATAATGTATATCATGAAGTTTATTTGCATTGAATTGTCCTCATTCCCCAAAGAAAGTAGAACCACTATGGAAGAAGGGCACATGTGTCTTTTGGGTCAATATAGGAGAGACCAAAAGAGATCTCAACACTTTGCATCATCCTCAAGTAGACAACACTAGGGACAACAAATAGAAGAATTGAGAAACAAATAGAGGAAGGTTACAAACAAGCAAGAAAGGAGAGAGAGAGAGAGAGAGAGATAATCTATGGCATGAATGAAGATAATCGAGCAAGTCATCCACCTCCCAATCTTGCTCAACATTGTTTTGGGAAGGTGGACAATATGCAAGAGAAGTGACTTCAAGCACGGTGGATGGAGCTACCACAAGTTCCAAACAAGGATCATGCTCTAATGATGGATCACTTTGTCTGTTACTAGGAGCTAGGATTAATGCTTGTGAAGAATTGTTTAGATAAATCATTGTCAACATCAACATATTCATATTCATCATCATTATCATCAACATTGTTAGCATGAACATCATTTTCATCCATCTCTTCATCAAGATTAATAAAAATAGAATCTTTAATTGGAATAGAACATGAACCATCATTTTTCTTAAGCATTTTATGTCTTGGACATTTAGGTTGAACTTCCTCCCTAGGGTTAGGCAAAGGCTGGACAAATGGGATCGTGTCAACATTTGGAGTCTTCGGGGAGGAAATGGGTTGAGAAGCAAGTTCACGAGCTTTAGCACAACGTCTCCGTCGGCGTTCTCTCACACAACGGTTTCTTTTAGTTTTAGTTGAAGGTCGTGAAGGTTTAGGATCAATAGGCATAGGCTTCTTCTCTTCTTTTAAAGAAGGATACATGGGAGAAGATTTTTAGGTTGAAAAATAGGAGATGCCAAGTGCTTTCCTTTATAAGATGTAGGAGGCAGAACCGCAACATATAAAGGAGGAATAGACGGGGTAGGAAGGAGATCAGGTCCATCATGAGGAGGAGAAATAGGTCTATCATGAAGAAGAGGAATGGGATTAGGATCTCTAGGCTTACTCAAGGATAAGATCATCTCATTCTCCCATCTTTGATAGGATTGAAAAAGAGCATCACTTCTAGGCTTAAGAGGTTCAAATTGTTTAGACCAAAAGTAATCAAGATTAACATCTCCACGCCTCACCGTGGGTTGGTACATGCTATGATTAATTGTTATGATTTTGTCATTAAGAGGGAATTTCAAACACTTATGAACGGTAGAAGGGATCGCTTTCATGGAAGAGAGCCAAGGGTGTCCCAACTTCACACAAAATTGATCCAATGTAGGAATGATAGCAAAATTAACATCTAAAGATTTAGTACCAACCTCAACAGGAAGAGTAATAGAGCCAATAGCGAGACAAGAGAAACCATCAAAGATTTTAATCACCACATCAGATTTATCATGTGTCACATGATGTAATTGTAAGGTATAAAGATATTCTTCAATTATCACATTCACCATACACGTTGGATCAATGAGCACTCCTCATGAGAGCATGTCTTTGATCTTCGCAGTGATATATAGTGGGCCATCAGGTGCTTTAATAGTCTCGCTAGGATCAAATGTAATAGGTCCTTAGGAGGTGTAGGTTTATCAATAAGATTCACCACATTATGAGACTCAAGGCCAAGATCATTAGGAGAAAAGGCAAGATGCTCAAACTCAATCACATTAGTAGAATGAGAAGACAAAGGATTAGTAAAGATTTGGAGATTTTCATTAGAAGGAGCTACAAATTTGTTTCCTTTGTCATTCACACCAACTACAGATATGGTATTGTTATCAATAAGGTCTTGAATTTTACTCCTTGGGGAATAACACTTTTCAGTGTCATGACCAGGTTGACGATGATATTGGCAAAAGGCTTTGGCATCATGATAAGGTGGCAAAGGTTTGATTGTTTCAATTGGTTTGATAGGAGGAAGTTTCAACACATTTTTTTGTAACAATTGTGTCATAATGCTATGCAAAGATTCAGAAAGAGGAATAAATTATTTTCTAAAATACTTGGATAAAGGAGGCACACTTGTTGTTGTGGCTGCTACCTTAGTGTTATTGTCATTGAACTTGATGAATCCCTTGTTCAGTTTAAACTTCACAAAAGGTTGTTGAGCACTTTCATTCTTATCAAATGGAGCGATTGAAGGAGATTGTTCAAATTGACTCACTTGAAGCTGATAATTATGAAGCACGACACACAACTACGTGTTGTGCGTATTGCACACCCATCCCCGTCTTGGACAGGGACCCCCCGTTTGTGCCTTTTTGTCCTTGCAGAGGAGGAAGGGGGTATGAAGGGTCAAGTGCCGCTAAAACCAAATTCGGCCTCTAGGGCCATATTGCGAACTTCAAACTCCCCAATTCTCGCAAAGTCGCCTAAATGTGAAGGAGTTAAAAGCCTACAAAGACGTTGCAATGCCGATTTTCACCAAATGGGGGTTAAAAGTTAAAAATATCAAAACTTTGAAAAAGGTCACAAACCCCCCTGAAATTCACACAGGGGATATGTATGTTGCAATGGTCTAGTCACCGATCCAACAAGCATTTCATTTCCATGGCTGCCATTGTTGCTGCCATTCCCATTACCACCGGAGTTGTTGGAAGTACTGCCATTATTACCACTCATATTCTGATTTGGATCATGATTATGCCCTCCTCCAGCATTCTGCCTAAAGGTGGCTATCATCTAGGACATCATGTCCATCATTGTGTCAAATTTCTTTTCTATTTTCTCTACAGCCATAGCTGTTTCATTGTGTCCAAAAAATCTTTCCCCCATTGAATCTGCTGAGTCTACTGAATCAACTTCCTTATCTCTGTTTCTCAAGACTTCAGAAAAAGTCTCTTCACAAGGCACTGTAGGGATCTGATACTGCTGGCATTTCTGTTCTCTGTTGTAGTAGCGAATGTCTCTGTCACTCATGGAGAACTTTGTTTACCCTGACTTCACAGGCTGGCAGGAAAAACCAGCTCTGATACCACTGTAAAATTCCCTCTTTTTTTTTTTTGAATTTTCCCATGATTACATTCAACACAACAATTGTTATGGTTAGGAAATGAAAACCAAATGCTGCTGAAAGGTAACCCTTCCACTTTCTGATCACCAAGAGCCCAATGTGGGAAGGTGAGAGCATACATTGACAAGGGGTTCGTTAGCTTTCTAATCCACTGGAAATTACAATGCAATTACAAAACTGGGTGGCAAGCCAGCCCCTTCCACTTTTCAACGGGATGAAGAACATAAACTTGGTCGTAAACCAGCCAAGGCAACAAAACATAATAGAACCAAATCACTCTACCGCTTATGCAGCGGGAGGACTTTTAAATGAAACTATCACTCAACCGCATATCTCAGCGGGAGGACTTTTAAATGACTATCACTCAACCGCATATCTCAGCGGGAGGACCTTTAAATGAAACTATCACTCAACCACTTGCTCAGTGGGAGGACAAAACTAAATTACAAATATACAGGCAGCTGAGCCATCCTCTTCCACTTGTTCAGCGGGAAATACAACATAGAATGAATTGGTCAGTACTAATAAAGCAATTCTTACAATGATAGAAATGTGAAAGGAGGTAGAGTGAAGTACATATCTTATGAATTCGCTAACACGTTCTAACCAATAATACTACTTGCTGTTCTGAAATCAAATACAAGGAAAACGCAGAACCAGCCATCTCGAAACCCACTAAATTGCTTGTAACTCACTCAAAACCCCATAGAATCATCCCAAATCAGAAGCAAATGAAGCGTATGACATAAGCAAACAAAACAATACCTCGAAACTGCAACTGAAGAGCACCAACAATAATGCACGCATCCCAATGCAATTCTGGAAATGGCGTTTTTGCTGAATAGTTCGATTTGCAACTAAAAATTGGAGAGTTCTCCAAATGCCACGCCAATATAGGAGACTTATCGTCTCTTCGGTATGCTTCCAACGAGCCCTCACCCAAAATGATGCATTCAACACACAGGCAGCTACGAGCACAATACACTTTCAGCCGACACACACCAGCAACACCAAAAAACCAGCAGCACACAAATCTTCACCAACACACCCAAAAATCACCAAAAATCTCACAACTACACACCACAGCTAGGAGTGATGTCTCACACTCGAAACCGGAAGGAAGGATCTAGGAGGTATTCACCCTCGAAGAATGTCTGGAGTCATTCCGACAGCATAACAATATATTTTCTCTGGATGCCAAATGAGGAGCCCAACCTCTGTTTATATAGCTTTTCCCATCTGAAATTCAAATGAAATTGCCTCCCAATTTCGCCTCATTCCAATTGCATTTCATTTCATGGTGGACCCAAAGAGGCGCCCACTTTCCCAAGTCAAAATCGCGCCAAGGAGAGGGGCCACGATTTTATTTGTCATTATAAATTCTTTAAAATATAAAGAATGAAGTCTCCCTTTAATTTTCCAAATAAATCGCCCAAACATGACTTAGGAAAAATATTATATTTTGCACAATTTCCCATAACATCAATAAGTGATAAAATAATTAAATAATAACCTTAGGATAAGGAATAATATTTAATTAAATTGCTTATAGTTCCAGTACTGATTATTAACGGAATCCAGATGAGGCTGAACAATGAGGATCACTGAATTGTGCTGGGACAGGACCAAATCCAAGACTGCCAAAAATAGAATACCCCAAACTGCTACTTACTAAAAATAGTAAGTCATGAAATAATGCTCAAAAAATCGTTATCTTCGCAACTAGAGAAAAAGCTTGGCGAGCTTAGCAACTCTGTACCATCCTAACAACCAAACCCTAACTTACTAAAAATAGTAAGTTCACCTTCCACCCCTGACAAGTCTGGTTGGAACTCCAAGGAACATGGGAACCCTTAATTCATCTTTCCACATAGCCTACGGGTCTCCGGAATAGGCCAATGGACCAATGAATGCAACATCACAAGGAAGGGGACATTACAACATGTCCATCAAGATGCCACCTTTCATGGCACTATACGGTTATGAGGCCCCTAGTTTTGCTAATTTGGTGTTCGGTGATAGCAGAGCACCTCGGGCTAGGGATATGGTTCAGCAGTGTCAGGATATTTTGAAGGCATTGAAGGACAACCTCCAGATTGCACAAAATCGACAGAGGTTGTATGCTGATCAGCAACGTATTGAGCGCTCATTTGAGGTTGATGATATGGTCTACCTAAGACTCCAACCCTTCAGACAGTCTACACTCAAGAAGAGTGGAGTGGAAAAACTCAAGCCACGTTTTTATGGACCATTCAGGGTCATCAGGAGAGTGGGAGTTGTGGCTTAGGAGTTGGAGCTACCAACGAGTAGTCGAGTACATAATGTCTTCCACGTGTCACACCTCAAAAAGGCACTTGGGCACAATGTGATGGTCTCTTCTGATTTGCCTCCTTTGGATGAAGAGGGAGAGTTGGTGCTAGTTCCTGAGGCCATCCTTGATGTCAGAGAAAGGTTGTTGAGGAGGACCATCCGAGAGTATTTGGTTAAGTGGAAAGACTTACCAGTGGAGGATGCTACATGGGAGAATAAGGAGGTTTTACAGCATCCTGGCTTGCGATTGCTTGAGGACAAGCAATTTTGGGAAGGGCGGATTGTAATGTCCCCTTGTGATGATACATTCAGTGGTCCATTGACCTATTTTGGAGATCCATAGGCTATGTGGAAAGGAGAATTAGGGTTTTCATGTTCTTTGGAGTTACGACCAAGCTTGTTAGGGGTAGAATGTGAACTTACTATTTTTAGTAAGTTAGGGTTTGGCTGTCGAGATGGTGCAGAGTTGCTAAGCTCACGAAGCTCTTTCTCTGGTTGCGGAGATCACGATTTTCGGAGTATTATTTCATGACTTACTATTTTTAGTAAGTGGCAGTTTGGGCATTCTATTTTTGGCAGTCCTGGATTTGGTCCTGATCCAGCACAATTCAGTGATCCTCATTGCTCAGCCTCATCCGAATTTTGTTGATAATCAGTATTGGAGTTATAAGCGATTTTTGACTTGGGGAAGTGGGTGCCATTCTTGGGTCCACCACATGAAATGAAATGCAGTTTGAATGAGGAGAATTTGGAGGCAATTTCATTTGAATTCCAGACTTGAAAAGCTATATAAATAGGAGTTTGGCTCCTCATTTGTTTATCCAGAGAAAATCTATCGTTATGCTGTCGAAATGACTCCAGACTTCTTCGAGGGTGAATACCTTCTAGATCTTTCTTTCCAGTTTCGAGTGTGAGACATCACTCCTAGCTGTGGTTCGAAGTTGTGAGCTATTTGGTGATTTTTGGGTGTGTTGGTAAAGAGTTGTGTGCTGCTACGTTTTTTTGGTGTTGCTGGTGTGTGTTGGCTGGAAGTGTATTTTGTTCATAGCTATCTGCGTGTTGGGTGCATCGCTCTGGGTGAAGGCTCATTGGAAGCGTATCAGAGAGACAATAATTCTCCTACATTGGTGTGGCATTTGCGGAACTCTCCAATTTACAGTTGCAAATCGAAATATTCAGCCAAAACGCCATTTCCATAATTGCCTTGGGTTGCATGCATCATCTTTGCTGCTCCCCGGTTGCAGTTTCAAGGTATTGAACTGATCGCCTATCTTATATCATTCATTTGCATTTGGTTTGGCATGATTTCATTCAGTTTTGAGAAAGTTATGAGCATTTTAGTGGATTTTGGGGTGGTTGGTTCTACCTTTCATTGTCTCTGTTTTTAGAACAGCAAGTAGTGTTTTGTGGTGAGAATTTGTTATTGAATACTTGAGATATGTACTTAATTCTATCTTCTCTTGCATCTCTATCTTTGTAAGATTGCTTCAGTAGTACTGACCAATCATTCTAAGTTGCATTTTCCCACTAAACAAGTGGAAGAGGATGGCTTAGCCGCCTTCATGTTTTGTAATTTAGCTTTGTCCTCCCATCGAGCAAGTGGTTGAGTGATATTGTCCTCCCGCTGAAATATGCGGTTGAGTGATAGTTTTATGTAAAAGTCCTCCCGCTGTATAAGCGGTAGAGTGATTTGGTTCCGTTATGCTCTTGTTACCTTGGCTGGTTTACCACCAAGTTCTTGGTCTTCATCCCGCTGAAAAGTGGAAGGGGCTGGCTTACCGCCCAGTTTTGTACTTGCATTGTAATTTCCAGCAAATCAGTGAGCTAACGAACCCCTTATCACCGTATTCTCTCACCTTCCCACATTGGGCTCTTGGTGATCAGAAACTGTAAGGGTTACTTTGAGCAATATTGAAATTATATTTCCTAACTTTAACGAGTGCATTGTAATATTTGTTGTGTTCAAAAACCGAAAAAATTAGTGGGAATATCACACATTACATATAGCTTTGCTTATTGGCTTATGCATTGCACTAAAATTACCTCATATACTATCATAGTTATTTCCTTACATTATTATGAACTCTGGAATTGTATATTGTTGTAAGTCCTTTTTATATCCAGAAGAATTCTTTTTGTATCATGAAACCTTCTTGACAAAATCATTTTCAGCCATTTTTACACAGATCTGTAGCTATGAAGCATATTTCATTTTATTATTTGATTGTTATGGATGAGCCAATTGCTTTACAACTAGAATAAGATAAAATGAGCTAATAGATTCTTAACTTTTGTAATGAAATAGAAAAATTGCTATGTATTCCATTTTTAGTGGAGTACCTATGTTTGAAGTTTGTTTAAAACAAATTTCAAGAGGATCCATCGTTGATAAACCTATGTGAGGAATATCCTCCAATTTACAAATCAAAATGAGCAGTCCCAATCCTAGACATATATTATTACACACTATTTAACTCTTTTTATGATTTTGAGATTAGATGTTTTGTCTTTGGCTTTGTGTATTTTTCTAATTTAAATTATGTTGTGTTTGTGTATTTTGCAGTACTTTTTACAAAATTCTTTGTTGGAAAGTGAAAACTAGATTTATGGTTTTCTCCATGCATACAGTAATCGAAGAAAATTTATGCAAGGATGGTTTGCTCGGTTTTACTAGCAATGCCATCATGCAAAAACAATAGTAACAAACTAATGGAATCATTACAACTAATATAAGTCAACCATATTTGCTACCAAATCATTTGCAAGCCAAAAAACAAAGCAGATCCAAACATTAATAAGCAATAAATATAACGACTAGAATCACTTACCAAAAGGCACAATCGATGAAAAAAGTGTCAACAATATTACAGGTTTACGCCCATACTCATCTGACAACTGACCTATCAAGGGAAGAGTTATTAATTTACCAATTCCAGCAACCTGCAAATGTTAAAATTGGAAATATTCAAATTCTACGTACACTGTAAAAATCATTTTATTTATGTTGTTATCCTATCTTACAAAGAAAAACAAAACTTGTGGAGATACAAACAAAAGACTAATCAAAATAAATCTAAGATGTCATAAAAGTGAACATGTTTTTAGAATGTCATAAAAGAGAGTACACTCCTGCAGATAGGTTTAGCACCAATAAGGCAATGCATCCAATTATCAAGTAGATTCCTCCATAGAATAAAAGACCTAAAACAAAAAAATTTGATGGGATAAAATATCCAAGACTATTGAAGAGGAAGGCATTACAAGAAACAATAGAGGTGATCTGGTGCTCATTTTATACATGGACTTAAAGAAACCCTCTTAGATTTTTGCAAATAAAGTGATTCAAATGAAGAAATTTTTATTTATTAACATCCAAGAGACCCAAAAGTCAATCTGGCCATTCTACTATGAGAATATTAGAATGATATTATAATAAAGTGTGTTTACACTTGTACGTAGTAAGTGTTGGTTTTTATGAGGTTGTTGTAATTGTCGTTTATTTTAAACCATAGCTTCTTTCTAGTTTTAACATATGTTCAATAATATAATGGGACACTCTCAACCAAAGAAAGCACACCATTTTTGCTCACTGTCATTCTTCCATCAAGAGAAGTCAACAAGAGAAGTTCAAAAACGTGGGAAGTTGCTGAAAAACATGAGTTTGCAAAAGAGTTACAAGTCGTGGAAAGCTGTCAAAAATCAAGGGCATGAGTCACTTATAGGAGGTCAAAGCATTGCAGGGTTTTTTGCAATCGTGGGAATATAAAAAACAGAGCAAGGTAGAAAATTTGCATTTTTAAGTCAAAACCGTGGGTCAAGATCTGTAGACATAGGCAGCCGAAAACCTTAATTGAGGATAAATTTCTAATCAAATTTTTAGGTCATGGGAGTCGCACTCACAAATGCAAAGCTTTTGCAGGGTTTTTTTGAGTCTTGTGCAATCGCAACTAGGTGTTTATTAGACATTTTTTTATAGTCATGCATGCACCAGAATATAGTTATGATTTTCAATATCATCCACGCTATTTTTTCAATGGTAAAGGTTACTTTTCTATCACAACTAGGGCATGGATTGTAATTGCAATTTTTAGGAGTGTTCAATGAGATGTGTATTTTCTTGTTTCAATTTTCTCTTCAAAGTCTACAAATAAAGATTTTTAAAGTCTAAAAAATATGTAGGGCATTTTAAAAGGTTTCAAAAATATTCGTATAACCCAGTTTTTTCTTTTGAAGGGGGTTTCAAGTGATGAATTCTGCAAAATTTAAGAACTAAGGTTTTAGGAAAAATCAAATTTTCTAGGTCTGTATATTTTTTGAAAATTTTGGAATCACATTGGAATTTCCTGAGTCAAATTAAAGGGTATGACAGGGTTTGAAATTTTTTGAGTAAACTTTACGCCTATGACTTTGACATTGAATAAGGGAAAAAGATAGTAGCAAATATCTTGTGGAAGAAGTCGATTTTATGCTTTGTGTCTGATATTAAACATATGGGAAAGCTAATATTTTAGTACAATATTCCAAAAATTCCTTTGCTACTAACATCGTGGAAGGAAAGTTGCAAGATGATAGGTACGAAGTAGCAAACGAACTTATCCTCTATAAGAATAGAATTTATCTTGTCCCTAAATCAAAAATCAAAAAAAAATCTTCAGAGCAATTCATCATACATCAATGGTAGTTTACCTTAGATATTTCAAGACATATAGACAAATCAAAGAAATATTCTCATGGAAAGGACATAAGGATGATATCCTTAAGTAAACCAAAGAGCACCTAGCTTGTCAACAAAACAAAACAAAGAAAACATTCCTAGCAGACCTATTGTAGTCTTTACCAATGCCAAATCAGAAATGGGAGATTATTCATATGGATTTCATCGCTGATCTTCCACAAGCTCAGGGTAAAAATTGTATATTTGTTGTAGTAGACTAACTCGCTAAATATGCTCATTTCTTTGCAATAACTAAATATTTCAAAGCACTACAAATGGCTAATTTATTTTTCAGAGAAGTTTCAAATTCCATGGGTTACCTAGAAACATAGTGAGTGACAAGGACAACAAGTTCCTTAGTTAATTTGATAGGAATTATTTCAGTTGACTATCACAAAGTTGACTTGGAACATTTCATTTGCTTTATTTATATTTGAAGGTTATTTGCATGGATTGATAGGATCCTATCCTTGGGAGCTTGTGCATCTCTCAGACTTAGTGTTATCCTATCCCTAGCTTGTCTTGCTCTCAAAAGCTTTATCTCTTCACTTCTACTTTAATATATCAACACTTTCCTCTTTGGGCCCTTATTTTAAGTGTGCGCTTTATCTTATTTCATTTTAAGCTTATATGGGTCCTATGTCATTTTAAAGTTCAATGCACCTTTTCCCCTACGTAAATATTGTCATTTTCATATAAATTATAGTTCTGGTATCAAGGCCCTATTTGGACCTATTTTGTTAAGACACTGACAATCGTTGAATAGTGTTTGATGCTTTTTGGCCGAAATTTCGAGAGAATAATATGTCAACCTTGCCATTTTCAAATCTATCTTCAATGCGAAAAAATGATTATTTTAAGTCGGCCAAAAGGTGAATCAACCTTGAGATCTCTATATAAGGCATCACTCCTAATTCATTTGATCATCTCATTCCTTATGCTATCATTCCAATTCAAGAGCAATTATTATTCTTCAAGAGAAAATCTAAATTTAAGGAGCAACAAGGTACAGCAAGGCATCTTCAATTACATATTCATGATGAATTTATGATGGATTTTATTATGATTTATCATGTTATTGCATCAACACATGGAGGACTTATCCTAAAAGAATTGCATCATCAATTAAAGGTATAAACATTTCAATTAAGCATTTCCATTCAAGCATTTCATTGCAAATTTCTATTTCCAAATCATCTGTTGTAGGATTAATTCCAACCTAGGGTTTGACTAAGGCAAGCCCCTATACAGCCCAAACACCATTTTTCTCCTCGTGTGCAGATCAAAGCTCAAAAACAAGTTTCAAGTTCAAACAAAGTACACAGGAGCACAATGTAGGCAGAGATAGAGACAACAAGAACCAAATTTAGCTGAAAGGAGGAGAATTATGGCGCCTACCCCATTGTCCACTTGGACTAGGGCGCCTAGAGCCATAGTCAAGGTGTTTTGACCTGAAAGTTGACCAAACAGAAGATTGGAAGCTCCTAAGTTAAATTTGACCCCTGCTCTGAACACCAATTAGAACTATGGCACCTACCCCCATAGTCCACCCATTTTCAGCTCAGAATTCTGCCATAGTTTCTCTCTGCACCCCCATTCTAGATTTGGGTTTGTTCTCTAATTATCAGTTTTGCATTTACTTGTTTATGCTATTTATTGTCAATTTTGCACCTTTTAGCTTAGTTCTTGCATTAAACTTATCCAGTCAATTCAAATCAAAAGAGAATCAATCAATCAAGTCCCCAACTCTTCCAAGGGTTCATAGTTGGGCCTATTGGTTGTTCTCCAATGTAATTGATCGGATTGGGTTTGATTCCTAGCTTGCATGTTAGACTAGTAAGTCCCATTTCCACTACATTACAATTAGATCTCAAGGTAGAAGTTTAAATGACTCATCTAGAGTGATAAATTACACAAAGTTAGCAATAGAAAGTGTGTGGCTCTTATATGATCTTAAACAGGCTACCAAATCTTGGTATATCAAGATCAATGAGCACCTTCTACAACTTGCATACACCAGAAATCCATATGACCCCAATCTCTATCTCAACAAGAAAAGGGAGAGATTGTATTATTGATTTTTTGTGTCAACAGTCTAATAATTATTAGAACTTCTCAAAGAATGATTGAAGCAACCAAGAATGACTATTCAACAAAGGGGAAAATCTCTCACAAAAACCGATTTTAGGCAAGAGCAAAACAAAACCAACATATATACAAATTGATCAAGGAAACCAAAACAAACTAAAAAAGAAAAGAAAACAAGAACAAGAGAAAAAGCATACCTTGATCAACAAAACAACCTTCCAAGAACACGAAACAATCCTTGAAAGAAGAGACAAAATCTCTTAAATAGACATCAAACCACACGCCAAACCCTAGCCACATTTTTGGAAAAACACCATATGGATCAAAACACCCATCCAAAGCATGAAAAATCAGTCAAGTAAATCATCCAGCCTCCACGCCTAGGCAAGACAAGCCAAAACGATTTAGGAGAGGTAAGATTCGTGGCATTCAAGAAAAACGTGTTTGTTGTTTGAAGGCCACAAAACCAGCAATAACGTCCTCCAAATGGCATGAAAGGAGTTGAAAAATGCATGAAAATAGCAAGGAATCCAAAACGCCTTCTCCCTCCTTGAATCTCTCCACAAAAATCGGTGGAAATCTTCAACAAAATCCTCCAATATTGCTGGTCAGGTTATTGAGAAGGAATGACAAGTTTAAAATGCAAAGAACAAAAGAAATCGGGTTTCTTTCACCTATTTGCAAGTTTAAAATGTTCACTTTTCCATGCACAAGGCAAAATCGGGTTTGTGAGAGAAAACAACATAGGTTCAAGTGACCAAACCTATCCTCATATTTCTAATGTACTCTCGATGCATGAGAGATAGGGCTAGTCAATGGAACTGCATACTCAATG
Source organism: Cryptomeria japonica (assembly GCF_030272615.1). Classification (NCBI taxonomy): domain Eukaryota; kingdom Viridiplantae; phylum Streptophyta; class Pinopsida; order Cupressales; family Cupressaceae; genus Cryptomeria; species Cryptomeria japonica. The sequence continues at coordinate 333,054,302 of NC_081415.1, forward strand.
GGAGATCAACACTACCAACTGCAACAAGCTCTCTACTATGCAGATCTCTAATGTGCATTGAATCAAGGGTGAACTCAACTGTCTTGCCTGTCTCACTGTGAGTAATTTGATAAATGGAAAGGAGAATGGAAAATAATGCAGGGACACAAAGAACATTATTGAATGTGCCACCATCAATCTTAATAGATCAACTCCCATTAACACTCATGTAAGTGTTATTACCCATCAAAATCTGTGGAAATGCATGATGCTCAAAAGAAGAGAATATGCCCTCTGATGATGCCATATGATGTGAAGATCCTGAATCTAAAAGCCACCTCGAGGACTGAGAATGTGTCGATGCAAAGAGAGCATGGCCTTTCATCTTGTCTTCACCGTGTGTCATAGATGAAGCCCCAGAATTTCCATGTCCTAAAGTCGTGGAAGAGGATGCACTAGATGAAGGTGGTCGAATATTATTCTTACGAAGTTCTTTCAGCCCATCAATCTGCTTTGCATAACACCGATGTTCATCATGTCCTGGCTTGGTGTAATGAGAACACTTAGGCTTGTCCTTCCTAGATAAAGACATATTGGAAGAGGTCGAAGAATCTAAATCATGTCCATGAAACTCTAAAGCTAGAGGCAGCTGAGTAGACTGTGTACCTCTGTTCTTCTGCTTCTTTTGTTTCATTGTAGATGTAGGAGTCTGAGCAACCAAGCCTGAGATTTGGAACCAAAAATTGAATCAAGTTGTGATAGCTTGGCCTGCTCCCGTGTCAAGCGCTCACAAAACACCTCAAATGAAAGCATAGTGAATGTGGTACCAAAAGCATCCATTGTGGAATAGAATAATGAAGCAAAGAACTGAAAATGGCCTCGAAGCTTGGACAGGATCAGGAAAATGCACTCCTTAACAAACTTCTACTTGCCACAACCCTGTAACTGTGATCTGATGGATTTGAACTTCACTAGAAAGTCCTCAATGGAAGGAAATGAATCAGGTGTCAATGATGTCAAATCTGTCTCAAGCTAAAGTGCACCAAACTCATTAATACCCCCAAAATTTTGCTCAAATTCAAGCCACATAGCCCTAGGAGTGGTGCAGGAATCAATATGGAATTGGAGACTATCTAAAACATGTAAGGCAATCAAACTCATAGCCTAATCCATTTTGTCCTATGCTAAATGATCTCATATTCACTAGTCAAGTTGGGTTGGGTTTGATCTAAACAAGACCATAAACCCTTAGACCGAAGCAATCTGATGATTGTAGTCTTCCAACTATGATAGTTATGAGGGGTGAGTTTCTCAATAGAAGGATCCACCATTAGGCTAGGGTTAGAGAAATATAGGAATCTGAAAGATGATGATTCTACCCCTCCACAGCAAGAAAAACAAACCCTTTTGCACTTGTACACGCTGAGAAATCACAGAACTTAGAAATGACAAAAATTGAGATCACTGAGTACCTGGTGAATATTCTAGAAAAATTAACTGCAGATCTAGATATAGAACTCTCAGAGCTTTTTAACGATGTGCGAAAATCAAAAAACGAAGTCCATTTGCTCAAGTTATGGCCCTAGAAGCGCAAAACTAAAGGCTGACTTTGGAGGTCTGGTACCGAAAATTGGTGCAAAATCTGATCAAACCAACTATAGAATCAGATAGCCCTTTGAACTAGCTTTCCAACGATATCTCATTTGTCCAATTTTGACTCCGTATGACAAAGTTATGAGCAAAACACTGAAGCCTGCTTTTTAGGGCATGGAAGGCTTGAAGGGAAACCAAAAAAGAAAATTTCCGAAAACAGCAACTTTCCGAAAATAGAAAGTTTCTTAAAATAGCAAGTTTCCAAAAAATGAAACTTTCCAAAAATAAAAAATTTAAAAAAATTGAAATTTGCCAAAAATAGAAACTTTCCAACAGAAACTTGTTGAGAACGAAAATTTGACGAAAATGGAAACTTTCTAAAATAATTTTGCAAAGAATTCCCAAATATCTAATTTCAACAAATTAACAATTGATTTTAGGCTTCTTGAGCCTCCTGAGCATGATGGTGACATTCGCTTTGCGATTTTTCAGCTACCCCCGAAACTCTCCTCAAAAAATGTGCCCTCAACCAATTTGACCCCAAATTTCAACTACTCAAATTTTGATAAAACAATAGTGGATCTTTGGGTTTTATTGACACTGCGGATGGGATGGTGATGCCCGTTTTGCTCCAAAATTGATAAAAAATTTGCCCACCTTCAAATCCACAAAAAGCAAATACGTGACCGTACAACTCTTCTGAGCAAAAAAACCCTCAAAACTTGAGAAGGGGCTTGCCAAATCCACGCTTTGATACCATGTTGAATTTTGCAACACAAACACCTGCAAGATCAAACGACAAACAAGAACACCTTCCACAAACGAAAGCTGCACAAATGAATGCTATATTACTCAAAAGCAAAGAATACAAAATGAATTACAATTGTACAATAAGGTGGTTATAAAGAAAACACAAAGCTAAATTTAGGAGAACTAAAGTGCAAGCATGAGGAGCTAAATAAAGCTCAACTCTAGCTCAACTAGATGCATAAAAGTTAAACTAGGTGCACAACTAAAATAAGCACTCCTAAGTGAACTTAAGCAAAAAAGCATAACTAGTTGTAAACAAGCAACCAATAGCTAAATATGCTCTAACAAAAGATGTGTCACTAGAAACCAGCAAAACAAGTGTTAAGATATATATGTGGTATAAAATGATCATTTTTTCACATGGAGGTAATCTATAAAGGTTCTCTAGATGACCAAAAGTCCATTTTAGAATTTGTATTATTTTTGAGTTCTAGTCCGATACCATGTAGTAGCAATAAACAAACCAATGTTGCTTTATCTTCCACAAAAGCATGATATCTTACCACAAGAGAAGTTGTTTGTCAAGCAATATGGTTGGGTCACAGATTGACAAGAATGGACATTCATGAAAAACAACATACAGTTCTAATCTATGACAAACAAGGTGTGTTAAAAATTGTTTGCAATCCGATATTTCAGAAGTGCACAAAACACATTGAGTTTCAATACATCACTACATTTGTGAACATGTTTAACTGCAGATATTGACTCCAGATTTGTTCTACTCATGAGCAGTGTACTGACATTTTCACTTAATCACTTGCAACAGTGAAATTTGAAGCTTTTTAACACTTCTTGACTTGTGCTCTTGAGAAAATAATGTAATAGGGTGAATTGTTAAAACATACAAAATTACATCATTATTAGATAGGATATAAACAATGTTGAACGGTAATAATTTTTCATTATTGGTGTTTACTTGTCTGTTAGTTGGTTATTGTAACTGACATTTTCTTTTGTCTATATTCTTCTTTGATGAATGAACGGATTGCCCATTGCCCAACGATAGCTCTAATAACTTCAAATTCTTGTTTAAGAATTGTTCATAGAAATATCCAAGTCAATTGTGGCTCAGAACAGAACCCCTATATAGAGGATTGCATTATGAAGGCTAAATCCAATTAGTAAAGTTGATTTGGATCTCTAGGAACATTTGATTGTTGAACACCCTTACCAAGAGGAGATTACTAAGAGAATTTTCAAAAGCTGGAAACCTGTTGTCATGCATATTCAGGGAGCAAAAATCCTAACAACATTATTTGGCTGTCAGAGCAGTCAATTTTGAAAGGGGTTGAATGGGTGGTAAATGATGCTAGCAAATATTCAGGTTTTGTCAATTTGAATTTGAATTAATGTGGCTATTCTATGCAGAAATTAAGACACTCAGAATCTATAAGGAATTGGAACAAGATTATTTTTGGAACAAAAGAATTTGACACCTCATTCAAACCAATGGAGCTGCTGTCGAACCTTTACATCGAGATAAGCAAGGATCGATAGATGGACATGGGAAGGACATTACATCAAGAAGAGATAATTTATAAGGGAAATCAAGGGTTTCTTGGTTGAAAGGAGGGGCTTAAAATACCAAATACTTCACAAGGTAGCTATTGCAAATATGCATTTCAAAAGTATCATTAAACCTCACTATTTTGATGGTCCTATTTTATAGCAAACCTCGGACATCAAACAAGAACCATCGATTTCTTTCAAAATCTGCTTCTTGAAAGCCAAATCGTTACAATTAGAAAACAAATTCTATATAGGCAAAATGTTCCCCAATTGGTGGTGGATGCACGCAATGAATTGCCTGTGACTAAAATCAAAAAGGAAGAAGTCAAGGTATTGCCTCTAGCATGACTATTTTGACTCCTATCTTAGACTTCCCAGTAAATATCTTAGCATTCATGAACATTGATTTAAGAAAACAAAATTATGACTGTTTGAGCTACTTTAAATCAGAATTTCCGACTGAATATCTTGCCATTCCACTTCTCAAAGGAAGAGTGAAATTCTCCCAATGGGGTGGTCTGCTTCACTGCTTTAAGGGAAAACTCTTTGAATGGGTTGACGAATACCTTTCTGCACCAGGATTAACAATCAAGATAACGCTGACAAAAGTTCTAAATGGAATTATAACAATTCAAAGAAGATTTGTATAACAAACAGAACAAAGAAACGGAATTCCTCTAATATACTAGAAAAAATTAAATATCTCCCTAGAAGTTATAGTGGAGAAGATGTGCCTCATAAATAGAGCTTGCAATGCAAAGGAAACTTGGCAGTTCTACAATCATAACGAAATGCTATGGAAAAAGGTCATTCCACACAAATTCTTGAACAACATCCACACGAAGGAATCTTCACTATTCATTTCCCAATGATAAACTCACCTGGGAATGCTCTAAATCTACAAACTATAATAGTGTCAGCGCAATCTCATTTGGAGAAAAATATAGCAAGCCAAGGGCTGGTTAAAAAAATTAAGCTTTTTCTTGATGAGCAATATATAACAGGATTCTCACTCACGGCATATCGCTGAAACAGGGGAATCTCAATCCCTCAAGGTGTCCAACAGCATTTCATGTCTTCATTAAGTGTCCTTTTCTTGGCATTATTGATAAAAAATTTCAGAGGCAAAACGAGGACTGAAGAGTTGCTAATAATCACTCTGTTATATAGTCTTAGAAGAAAACATACAGATTCAAAAAAAAAGATGCTAAATAATCACTTTGCTATAGCATTGGAAGAAAAAATTCAGATTCTGAGATATTACAGTATATAAAAAAATACTGTCAACACAAATTGGGCACCATAAAATCTTTGTGTAGGTACTGTTTATAATATTTTGTACATTGCATTTGTAAAATATACAAAATATTGCAAGAGAATAGAAAGGTACAGTCTGCATGGAAGACGTGAGATAAATAGGGAGGGAGCAGGAGTCGGCAGGGGAAGAAGAGTTGCAGAGAGCTCGTGTGGTAATGTCAACAAGCACGGAGACAGACATCTGCTCAGCCATCCAGTGCGCCGCTAGCGCTATCATCAGATGTCTCACCGGGTAAATCACCCCCAAAATATTCCCACTCCTTGCCATCCCTCCAACTTCAAACAACTACGTAATCACGCCCACTACAGGGTTAAGTATGTTTTTTGAGGAGGAGAAAAATGATTTTCGGAAAGCCAACTGCCATGATTCATGCCTTCCCGAAAACTAAATAAATGATATAACAGAGCTGACAGATGATGTTTAGCGTAATTAGACAAAACTCGAGTCTTTTTCCTTTATGGGATGACCTCATTCCATGCTGAAATCATTATAAATGTCGAAATCTATGCAATGGCCCCTACCAAATTACTTGAAAATTCATTTTAAACAAGCAAATAACGAGCGAATTAGATTCTGCTGAGGAGAGATTGCGATACTTCATGGTTGACATTTCAAGGTCGACCAGTTAATATTATGGTGCTTCACGCCGACTCAGATATGGGGTTGTGCTTTACGCCGATTCAGATATGGGGTCCTCTGGATCAGACAATTAATTTATTGTCTTTCATGGTTGAATATTGTTGTTGGGAATGTAGAATATTAATGCCTTTCAGATAGGATGCAGACAAGTGGGGACCAGTAGATCAGTCCTTCTCAGATAGTCATTCTTGAGTAATTTTGTGGGGTTTTCGGACTATCAAAGAATGACATCGTCTCAATTTGATGCAAAGACGATCGAACACATTTTAGCCTTCGATTTTAATTCCAATGGAATAAATTTCGTCAGATCATAGAAGTAATGGCAGACTCCGTAGAATTAAGATACAGTAACAAATGCAAGTCATGAATGATTTGAATGATATTCACAAGATCAAGATTAAATAGTCTATGGGATCAAGAAAAATATTTTTAATTTATTTTCATACTGTCATACTTTACTATTAGAATTTTGATTAGGAAGTTGATCATTATTGATCTTATCTTTCTCAAATAACTCAGGCATGTTGTCACTTTCAAGCCATTTTCATATTGAGTATAGATATTCTTATAAGCCATGCATTATTTCTTCTCAAGTTTCTTTGGGTATTTTCTATCTATTGATCTTATACCTAAAATGATGACACCTTCCTTTCTTAATTGTACAACAGTCTCGTTTTTCTTTTTAATTCTACCACAATTAATTGTTTTGGCTCGTGGTTTGAAAGTTAAGTAAGTCTACAAATGAGTATTTTATATTCATGTTTTAGAGGATTTTATTTACAAGACAAAGAACTAGAAACGACAGAGTGCACAATGTGTTCATTGATTGATGGTGCAAGAATTTTGTTGGATGTGCTAGAGACTTGAGGAAGTGTGTGAAGGTAAACTGGGACTAATTGAGTTCATGATAGAAAGCATTTTCTTACTCCAACGTTAATACATTTTGATTTTGGGTCAGAATCAACTATAGGTTTCATGATGTTTAAATTAAGAATTTATACTTGGCCAACATGATTAGTTGTGAATGATGTTTAAATGTTTTAAGTGGACATAGAGTTGATAATATGATAGAGGAATTGATATATGGTGTTGATCATTTTATGCAAGTTGTGTAATGCCCGCCAAAATACCCTAGAGAAATACACCTAATCTAACTACAAATAGAGAGAAAAAAAAATTTAAAACTCATATACTAAACAACACATACATTTATAACATCCATCTAATGCATATCAAATACATCATCTACTAATTGCATCATTACAAATTACATCTTTTGCTAATTACAACAAAGCATAGAACATCATAACACAACTACGCAAGCAGAATAACACATCATATCATTCCTTCCCCTAGGGTAACTCAACGTCACTACTTTTAAGAGTAACATCCTACAAACTAAGTTCATTTTAGAGCACCAATTCAAACGTTCCAAATCCCCATCATTACACATCCATTCTATTCATTATGAATCTAAACGCATATCCCTTCATAAGATAGTACTAGATCATAATCTAAGATTCACAATGCCTAACAATAGGATTACTAACATACACAAGTACATGAAGTATAACATCAATGCTTAACTATTCTAGGTGCATGATGCCACCTAAAATACCTATATCATTTCCATCTAATCCATACATAATAGCATCTCTTAACACATACCATATGAAATGTCAACAACACACTATTACAATTTTCATTCTACTTCAATCTCTAAGATCATTTATGACACTAACAATGCTTCTCATTCACAATCTTACAAGAATCATCTAACTTGCAATGAAACCACATATCCAACTCTATAAGTGAAACTAGATCATTTCTTAAAGATACATATCATCACATCAAGATTACTAAACACATGCTCATACACAAATCATAACAGCAACTAATAATCCTTCTTAACACATAAATAATATAACTCAAACCCATTCCAAATGAACACTTCCACAATATAGATCACATGGCATAACACTATCTTGATACAATCCAAGGTCATAATCTTCCAACATCATATTACAAAATATTACGAATCACAAGAGCACATATTTGTATCCACGTTTAGCAAATCATCATGATATAATATTAACCCTAATGGATAGAAATCAGCTCCATAACTCAAAAACATAATAGAGAATCATTAAATCCATACAAATCTAAAACTACTCATTCATTTTCATATCCCAAGAGTAACTGACACTAAGGATTAACATCCTTCAAATCAAGGCATACATGATCGTTATGATATTCACTACCATCCACAAGATATACACAATCATTGCAATCATTTAATTCCTGCTAGTTGGAAATTACATTCATCATGAATATCCATTTACAATAATCTTATCCTATATATCTCATTTCGAAATCAATCTTCTACAAGTCTCATTACACCTATTTCCAAGATATTGGTTGCATGGCTTCCTTTACAATTACATCCTTTTGAGTTACATACCGCATGATAACAATCATAATTACATAGATATGTTCCAATATACATCCACATGAAGAGATAATATAAATCCAAGTCCACGTACGCAGCATCTAAAGAAGAACATCCCAATGGAAGAAGGCATCAAACCACCCGCTCATGTGGAACCCAATAGGAACCACCCCTCGTGCTAGGAGATGACATGGGGGTCCAACACTCACTCAAGACCTAGGTTGACACCTAATGACCATGGGACTCAACATAGCACATAATGAACTCAACCCAACAATAATCACATGACAACACAAGGCTGAAATCAACAATAAACTCTTCCAAAGGCGTACAATAAAATCATGGCATATAGACATGGTCACATGTAAGAATGGAGTGTCATCACATGTTGTCCTCATATAGAAGGGAATATGGCCATCCTTACTAGTCACGCTCCTACGTGATAGCCTCACAAAGAAGGTAAATATGCACCCATAGTAGTCATGTATGTTATCCTCACAAAGAAGAGCAATCCATACTCCTAATAGTCATACAAGCTACCCTCACAAAAGAAGGGTGAAAATAATCTCTTAATAGACATGTGGAGCCATCTCGACCTATGTGAGTACAAGGGAGATTGACTTGCCATCTCATATTGCCCAACCAAATAGAATTATCTAATTAGGTGAAACCCAACCCAATCAATTATTAAATGTTATCACTGAATTACAAAAAGGAAAACTTCCATTGTGCCCTAGCGGTCTAGGTGCCAAGCAACCTAACTCATGTGACCCCAGTCATCACAAGAAATCCCACACCCCCTAATAATATGGCAAGCCATAGGGTAACACATAAAATGACATCACAAGACATGAAAGAATGTTCACAAAATGCCTTCAAGAACACATAACATCATTGAGCACATACTACACATAGAGCATGCATATGAACCATTACAAGCATAGGGCCTTCACTAATTCCTCATGGGCATAGTACCAAAGAGAGAACATGAAACATAAGAAGATCATCAACAACGAGGTACAAAACATCCCACTGGAGTCATAGAAACAATTCTCAAAAAGCAAGGCAAGAACCTCCTGCTGGAGCAAACTTTTCAATAAGGAAACTCCTCCACGATAGGGAATGATCCCACTTACCAGAGAACAGAATACATCATGAAACATCATAGAACATCATGAACCAATCAAAATTGCTCAACACAAACTTTGCATGCCTTTGGGAACTCACACAATCCATACTAGGACTTTACAGCACTAAAATTGACCTTTTTGGGCCTTTTAGATCAGTTTAGCTCTCTTGGTATGCACAGTGGCATTCCTGGTTTGTAAGATGGTGTTTTTGGAACATTTACTAGTGTTTCTAGTTCATTACATAATGTTTCTAGTCCGTTGGTCAGCATTTTGGGTCCATAGGTCATCTTTCTCAGTCTGTAGGTTAGCTCTCCTGAACGGTTTGTTAGCTCTCTGGGTCTGTACTATGGTGTTTCTGGTATGCATAGAAGCATTCCTGGTAGATAGGGTGGATTTCCTAGTTATTATGGTGGTGTTTCTGGTAGTTTTGGTGGCATTTCTGGTAAAGTGTGCAAAATCTCAAGTTCAGAGGATCTTGAAGGTAAGGTAACTGCCCAGATTGACTTAGGAGACAAAAACGACCTCGAGGGCATGACCAGGAGGTTGGATAAGCATAAAAAAGGGTGTACACATGGTCTATGCATCGAATTAAACTCACATGAATGAGTTTCCAACTTAGTGGATAAGCATTTTGGCTAAAACTGCATTTTAGATTCAAGGAGCAAAAGAGAGAACCCAATCTTTGCACAAGCCAAAAGAACTGAACAAAAAAAATTCCAAACACTCCAATCCTCCAACAACAAGATTGCAAATGTTTGAACATGACATGGACACTCACTGTAAGCTTTAGGAGCTCTTACAATGCAACCGACACATTCAACCAAAGAAAACAACTCTTATCTCAACAAGGAGTTCACAAGAGAACAATACACAAACATATATACAATGCCTCCAAGAAACACACTTAAAACATACAGGAGACATCAAAATACATATGCATGGGATCCATTATATATTTTAACAATATTTCAGAGATGTAACATTTCCAGAAAATGCACTTAAGAGAACTTCACAGAGAACATTCACAATGACAATTCATAGAAAAGAATCAATCTTTCCCTACAAAGCTAACCATTCCCTTATCAAACCAAAATAGACTAATCCCCAATCAATATTTGAGTTGCAGACACAGCAAACATATTTTCTCAGGAAGGAAGCATTCTCTGTAAACATGAATGTAAAAATTAAAAATCCACTGACCTTCAAATCGCAATCCAAAATAGTCGAATCGAAGAGGAAGAAATGTTAAATCCAAAACCACTCCAAAATATTCAATCCAAACCAAAAACACGATTCCAAAATCCAAAATAGTGCCCGTTGGTAACCCCCAAATAGCTACAGGAAGCCAAATGAAAAGATTTCCGGCAAAAACTCTCAACTAATCAAATAAATCCATGAAAATAATATTTCTTACCTACCATGTATAGTTCCAATGTAAGAATATTTTATTATATTTTCTACCAACAAATTTAAATTCGCCTAATCAATTAGGAGGGTAGGTAAAATTAACTTTATTGATTTTTACACTTCCCATGCATAGTAAAAGCAATATAATAATATTATTTCTTTTTAGGAGTGTAGGAATAGAAATAGGCTTTATACTTTTATAATTATTTATTAATTAAAATCAACTCTATAACTATATCTAAAATAAATTAAAATTAATCAATCAACAATAAATCAAAAGGATTCAACATGTATACTGGAAGCTCTGCAACCTTCTCGCCTCTGCCATTGTTCGAATTTTGAACCGCCCGTATGACCACCTCCTCCCTGCAACCGGACCCCCCTCCCGATACCATGGTCGTTCCACATGCTCCCGGTTCCGCTTCTGGGACCCCACTGTTTGCGGGTCTTTCAAAAAATACTGTCAAGAACAGTGTTCTTTTTGGCTCTTCATCTTTGATACTAACGGAATCTAGTCAGAGGGATGAGGACAAATGTTTAGATAACCTTGAAGCTAACAAGAAGAATCATCCCTCTTTCACACCAGAAAATGTTTCCGGTCAGAAGAATGTGGAGGAAGGCAAAAAATATTCCAAAGCCAACTGGAAATGTGCTCTACTTGGTTCCACTTAAATGACTCTGGAAACGGCTTTGGCTAATTTTACCCAAACTGACGAGGGAACGGAGATCAAGCTCCTTGATAGTCTCATGGATAAAATCGCTTCATCCCTTCACCTGGCAATTGTTGGACATTTCTTCATCTTCAGACCATCTATTGACATGTTTAGGCGATGGGCTAAGGCAAGATGGAAGTTACAGAGAAGTGTTGATATCTCGGCTATGCCAAAAGGTATCTTCCTTTTCAATTTTATTGCGAAGGAAGACCTGATCTTCGTCCTTTCAGGCTCTTGGGCCTATGGAAAGCATATTCTAACTCTTGCTAAATGGAATCTTGGGTTTTACCCCTCAGCTGAACTCAATTGTATGGCTCTTGTTTGGGTTAGGCTCCCTGGCCTCCCGTTGGAATTTTGGGATGAACAAATCTTCCGTTGGATTGGGAATTCGTTCGGCAGCTATGTTACAATAGATTTGGTCACCCTTGCTAAATCTATGTTGGTTTATTCCCATTTTTGTGTTAATGTTGCTATTAATAAAGCACTTCCCAACTTTGTTTCCCTCAACTCAAAGTGGGGAAAATTGTCCCAGGCCATTGTCTATGAAAATGCTACTCTTTTTTGTCAGAAATGTGCTAAGTAAGGGCATATGTTTGCTGATTGTAAGCCCCCGACGACTGTTGAACCTAAACTTAAAGAGAAGGCTATTGTGGATGATCCCATCATCCCAAAAGTGCCCTCTTCTTCAGCCCCTTTGGGACTACCTAATGTGTGTGAGATCTCTGAAGATTAACCCCACGCTAATAAGATCCTAGATATTATAAAAAACCCTGTCGATCCAGTGAAGAAATCTAGTCTAGTGGTGCCTCTGGAAGATGCAGAAATTCCCCTGGTGATTATCCTACGGCTATCCCCCGGTCCTTCTTCCTCCCCCTCCTTGGCTATGGTTGATGGCTACCTCTCCCCTAGGCCTTTTGTTGAAGCTAACCCCATTCCTCCCCAAGCCCCCTTTAATCTCTGTGGTCTTAAGTCTTCCCCATGTGGAACTAATCTGTTAAGTTTCACAGCCCCGCACTATCCCCCTAGAATTTTAAGGATTTTGGAGGAAGTGGCTAAATCTCCCCTATTGACATCTAATGTGAAGTTACCCCCACCCTGTTCCCCCTCTGTGGATAATGAGGATTGGTTGACACAGAAGAAAAAAACTAGGACTAAGAAGGCGGATGTGGGCATTGACAGCAAAGTTGGAAGACCAACCGAGAGAGTGTTAAGGCATAAAGTTATGGCAAGGGATATTGCAAGGGGCAGACAGTTGACCCTTGATGGAATCAATAGAATTAAGAAATGAAGTTCCTCTCCTGGAACATAAGGGGACTCAATAGCCCCCAAAATCAATTTGCTATAAAACAATATATCTTAGAGATGAAATTAGATATTTGTCTACTTCAAGAAGTCAAAATGTCCTACCAAACTTTTGCAACCACTGCTGGCAAACTTTGGCTGGGGGCTGCTTTTTTGTATGTTGAGGCATTGGGGGCGTTTAGTGGAATTCCTACCCTTTGGAACCCCTGCAAGGTCCATGGAAAGGTTTATGTAAGCTCACAGAACTTCCTGGCCATTACTTTTCAATATGGTGATCTCTGTTGGCACCTGCTCAATATATATGCCCCCAATTCCAAAGTGGGAAGGCGTCTGGTGTGGGAGGAAATTTTTGAGTACATCCTTGAGGATCAAAATTCTCATTACATGTTGGCTGGTGATTTCAACACCCCTCTCTACCCCTCTGAGAAATGTGGGGGACTTGTAGATTTTTCTGAGAGCATGGGGGATCTTGCTAATCTTATAAATGCTACCAGCCTCTTTGATCTTGATCTTTAGGGTGTCCCCTTCACTTGGTCAAATAATAGGAAAGGGAACCACCTAATTCAAGTCAAACTGGATAGATTTCTAGTCTCTGCCAAATGGGATATTGGTCACAACTCCTATCTAAGGACCGCTTCTGATCATATCCCTCTCCTCCTCCACTGGACTGATAGACCCCCCTTGGGTCCTCCCTCATTCTGATATGAGATCATGTAGGCCTCCCACCTAGATTTCAGAGATCTGGTCAGGGGCTGGTGGGCCACCTCGGTCCAAGGGACTGCGATGTTCAGAATTGCTGAGAAACTGAATCTCATATGAAGGGAAGTGAAAGAATGGAATAAAGTGACCTTTGGTGACATCTTCAAAAAGAAGAAGGATCTGTGCTCCAGACTTGAATAGTTCCAAAGCATCATGGACTCAGGTGACCCCCCTCACTCTCTCCCTATTAAGGAGGAAGAATACAAAAATTATTGGAAGGAAATCCTTTCTAAGGAGGAAATCTATTGGAAGCAAAGATCCAGAATTCAATGGTTGAAGGAGGGTGACAGAAACTCAGCTTTCTTTCACCACTCAGCTAGCATTCACAAAAAGAGAAACTTGATCAAATGCCTAAAAGATGACACTTGTTAGGAGATCACTAACGAAGCCCAAATTGGTCAAACGTCTATTGACTTCTTCATTCGTATGTATATTGAGTCTAGAAGAGGTAATGAGGCCCTACAAGACAGGCTCCTGAGAAAACTTCCTAATGCCATTGGGGAGGAGGATAACTATCAACTCCTTTCTCACATTTCCTCGAAGGAGGTCCATTTGGTTGTCTTTACGATGGGTGCTTACAAGACCCCAGGTCCGGATGGCTTCCCCTGGGCTTTCTTCCAGGAATTCTGGGATAGTGTCAATTATGATGTCACTAAAGAGGTGAAGGATTTCTTCAAGACTGGTAAATTACTGAAAAAGTTGAATAGTACCTACATTGTTCTCATCCCCAAGTCTTCGAACTCCAATTGCATGATGGATTTTCGGCCTATAAGCCTCTGCAATTCTATTTACAAGATCATCTCCAACGTCCTTGTGAATAGAATTAAGTCGTTGCTATCTAAGTTTATCAGCCCCTCCCAAAAAGGCTTTGTCCCAGGTCGTCAAATTTTGGATGCGGCCATTGCTACTCATGATATTATTCATTCTATGGACAGAAGCAGAACTCCAGGTATGGCTTTTAAACTCGACATCTCAAAAGCTTATGATAAAGTCAACTAGTGTTTCCTATTCAAAACTCTCTCAAAATTGGGCTTTAATAAAAAATTTGTTGATATGATACGGGAATGTGTTTCTACGGTTTAGTTTTCCATCTTGATCAATGGGATTCCTAGGGGCCACTTTAAAGCTGGAAAAGGTATTCGACAGGGAGATCCCCTGTCCCCTTATCTTTTTATTGTGATTGTTGAAGTTTTGGGCAGGAATGTGGTGGATTTGATGGTCAATGGAAGACTACAGGGGTTGAAAGCGGCTTCTACTATTCCCCCCTCTGTGATTCAACAATTTGTGGATGATACCTTTCTTTTCGGTAAATTCTCCATGATTGAGGCTAAACACTAGAAGATTTTGCTTGCTGACTATGCCTCTTCTTCAAGGCAATGTATCAACAATAATAAAAGTAATCTCTTCTTCTTCAACACCCCTTTGGACCTTCAAACTAAAATCCTTAATATCCTTGGGTGTAAGTCTGCTATTCTTCCTGGGACTTACCTGGGTCTCCTCCTCACTGTCAAAGAGGTTACCCCTGCATTCTGGAATACTATCCTTGAAAGAATACAAAAGAAACTTGTTGGGTGGAAGGAAAAATTCCTTAGTAGTGTGGGGAAGATCCAAATCCTTGTTGCTTCCCTCCAGGGTATCCCTGTGTACTTCCTTTCCCTATTCAAAATCTTTGGTGCTATGGGGGACAAGCTTGAGAAGATCCAAAGAAATTTCCTTTGGATGGTTATGGAGGAAAATAAATGCCTCTCTCTGGTTAACTGGGATATTGTTTGCTTACCCAAGACCATGGGGGGTCTTGGTATCAGAAAGATAAATGCCTTGAACAAGGCCTTAATTACTAAAGTGGACTGGATCCTAGCTAAAGGTGAGGCAGACTGGTGTAACATTATTAGGGATAAGTATTTGGAAAGAGAATAGTTCTGTTTTAATTTGAGTTCTAGTGGCTTACCTCCTAGGTCAAAATTATGGAACAACATCCCGAAGCTTAGACCTATTATCAGAGACAAACCAAAGTGGTAGATTGGAAATGGTAGAAATATTAGGTTCTGGGAGGACTCTTGGCTAGATGATAAACCTTTGGTTGAATCTTGATTCTGCCAACTAATGAACTCCCTAAAGGTTCACTTTGGTGATTATATTGTTGACTACATTGTGTCGAGAAGAGGAAGGTGGAATAATATCTCTCTGATCTTTACTGATCAACCTAACCTATTGCCTATTGCCCTTGATCTCCAAGATCTCATGCTTGCGTGCAGGATACCTCTATCTCCCCATGAGGACAAATTATCTCCGTGAGGACAAATTCATCTGGAAAGGGACCCAGTCGAGGGAGTTCTCCATCAAGTCTTCTTACAGACAGCTCTTGAGACCCATTGATGATCTTGAATGTTGGAAAAAGATATGGAACCCACAGCTTATTCCAAAATTTAATTTTTTCTGGTAGTCCCTCATGCATGATTTTTTTTTGACTCGGGACAATTTGAGAAGGAGGGGATTCCAACTTCCCAACAAATGTGTCGTATATAAAATCTGAGGAGGAATCTATCAGTCATCTTTTTATCCACTTCCCTTTTGCTTGGCACCTGTGGGCCATTACCCTTGAAAAATGTGGTATACAATGGGTTTTTCATGATAGCATTCATCAGTTTGTTAATGGATGGTCATCTCCTACCCACCACCCCCTAGTTATTCAACTATGGAGGCAGATCCCTCCTCATATCTGTTGGAGTGTTTGGAAAGAAATAAATAATAGAATCTTCAGAGATGTTGAAACCTCCCCTGATAATGTTTTTACTAGTTGTTTCAAAATGCTTATGGACAATATCTTTGTGACTAGATGGAAAACCCCCTCCAATCCTCTTAGACCAGTTGATAGAAGAATTGCGAAACTCTGGAAGATCCTCTCGGAGTTTAAGCTCTTCAACAACACTTCAAAGATCAACAGAAAAAGGACCAAATGGTTAGCCCCAAATCCCTCTTGGCATAAACTAAATTTTGATGGGTTAGCTCAAAATACATGGCAAGCGGGAGGTGGAGTTATTCGTGATCATCAGGGGACTACTATTACTGCCTATGCAAGTAGCCTGAAGAATCATACTATCACTCAAGCTGAGGGAATGGCTCTCCTATGGGGTCTGAAGTTCGCCACTGCTATAGGTATTAGACAACTGGAAATTGAAGGTGATTCTAAAGGTAAATGTGGAAGTTGTTAGTGCTAGATCTGTAGCGGGTTGGAAAGTGGAATATATTTTGAGGGATGCAAGAATGTTTCTGGCTAACCTTGATTGTTTCACTATTCGCCACATTTTCAGAGAAGGGAATGCGGCTACTGACTCTATGGCTATTGTTGGTAAGCTACAAGATGGCTTGTGGTGTTGGAGGAACACTGATCTGCTGCCATTTATCACCAAGGAGATCTTGGAGAAAGAAAAAATTGTCTTAATGACGAGTCTTTCTAATTGTAATCTGATGAGGAGCATTAATTTTCAAATTTTGAATTTGGAGTGGGAACCCGCCCATTATGGGTTGGGTATGCCACGTAGTTTCATATGGCCTTGTCATAAGTCTCAAGGGGGTTTAAATAATGATGATAATTATTAGCGAAGTACCGATATCGGGAAAGGCAATTTTTTATTAATCATCCAGACGAATGTCATTAGCGGTGATGAAGGTAATAGTTGGTCTCGGCTAAATCACATTGGGTGGATTGATGGCTCACATGAGCGTATTAGATTTCGTGATGGGGAAATCTGTTTAAACATGACTTGCAATAATCGCGGTGATTATTGCACGATTTTATTCCAGAATTTGCTGAGCTTGCTTCTCAACTCTACTTCTACTCTTGAACAACTTTGTATCCTTGTTGTCCTATTTTTCATTTTCACTTCTAAGCTGGAGGAAGCGATCATGGGGGGTGACAGACTAAAACTTGAACCTGATAAAATGAATGAATTCAAAGCCAGGCCGACGGTTTGGTTTATGTGCACGGAAGGAGGCATCAATAAATTCATGGAGAGCATGAAAGGAAATCATGAGAGACTGTCGAAGCAGTTTGTGGCTTCCTGGGAGGACAGAAGGGTCACTATGGGTGGAATCTCATTTGAAGTTAATGAAGATGTGATTGCTCAATCGATGGGCCTATCCATGGAGGGTAGAAAATGGAAGAAACAGAGTCCTATATCGGACACCACCAACCTAAACCAGTTTTTTCACAATGGGGAGAATCCTGTGAAGCGGGCCGGTGGTTTCAACTGCAAAGAGCTTTCGCCGCCTTGGGATGAGGTTTGCTACATCATCATGAAGTACTTCACTCTAGAAGGACGGTATGAGGTTTTCTACTACTATCACCTCCATTTCCTTAACCATCTTAGGAATAAGGATCTTATTTCCATCCCTTTTTTATGTTGCATTCTATGGATTCTAATGTGAAAGATATTATTGAAGCCAAGAAGAAAGGCAAGGAATTTACTATTCTCCACCAAGGCCTTATCCTCCGCCTTTACAATTTCCACTTGGCCCTCTGTACTCCTCACACGATTTCAATCCAAAATGTGCCTGAAAGCCACTCTCCGGCCATAGCCATTGCCAACCCTGACATAAGCCCTCCTCGGTTGCCCGAACCTAGCTCCTCTAGTAAGAAAAATAAAAAGTGTGCCTACCACTCAGAGGATTTAAAAACTCCCAAGAAAGTGAGAATCCAGGAAATTGACTCCGATGTGGAGATTACGGATGAAGCTAACACTCCTCGTCGCTTTGTGAGATTGGCATACAAACCCCCAAAGAAACCCTTAAAGGACTCCTCCTCATCCCATGATATTGGGAATTCCATCTCCTCTGGTAATGCGGCCCCATTTCATTCCACCTCGACCCCTCATTCTGCGAGCCCTAAAAATTCCATTAGTTCAGATGCTGGTCCCAAATCTCGGGCAAACTCTTCGTCCCCTACTCTCAGGTTTGAAAAGATGGTGGTGGTGGAGGAAGTGAGTAGCATCAAGGAGGAAGCGAAAGGCAAACTGACAGATTTGGAGAAGAAAGTGGACAATATGATTGAGAACTTGCAGGAAATTGCCAGCAGAATGAATGCCATTGAGAATAAGTTGCATGATGTCTCCAGGTTTGCATTGAATGTCATGCACGACTCTATGACCACTCTCTGTCTCTTGCAGGAAAGCACCCTCAAAGGTAAAGGAAAGCACCCTCAAAGGTAAAGGAAAGGAGGATGAGGACTACAAAGACCTCTTCAAATTCCTCACCAAAGAATGGGCAAGGATGCTCCTCCCCCAGAGGAGCCATGGCAAAAAGAAGTAGCTTTGTTTGCTATGGTTTGGTTTTTTGAATGGCCCTAATGGTCTTTCGGCTTATAGTTATGGTTACTGGTTAATCCTAGACTTAACTATCTTTTGCCCTGCGTGACATATTTTAACTAAGAACTTTATATACTTTGTTAATATGTGTAGTATGTTTAAATTTTTTGATAGAGGAAAGTTTAGGAGGCTGTGAATTTGTTGTTTCTCTGCTAACAATTGTTTATCATATGTTATCTTGACTGTACCTGTGTCAACCCCTAGTTTTGGCTGCTTTTAATATCAAAAAGAATAAATCAAAAGGATAAAAATAATTAAATAAAACAATAGCCAATAAATCAATTAAATAAATAACAATCAATTAAATCCAAAATAAAATAATTAATTAATAAATCAAACATTAATAAATTCAATAATAATAAATCAAATATTAATTAATTAATTAATTAATTATAAATTTATTAACTATTACTCAACATTAATTAATGAATTAAATAAATATTATCCAACCACAGGATAATGAATCCAATCCATAAAAAATCATACACACACACATAACCAACTGCACAAAGATAGAATGAGATACCGACTCAAGTCTGGACAACACTTACACCCGACAAGACTGAC
Organism: Cryptomeria japonica; assembly: GCF_030272615.1. Taxonomy (NCBI): domain Eukaryota; kingdom Viridiplantae; phylum Streptophyta; class Pinopsida; order Cupressales; family Cupressaceae; genus Cryptomeria; species Cryptomeria japonica. The sequence continues at coordinate 333,073,843 of NC_081415.1, forward strand.
AAGGTGAAAATACTAGACCATGAGTAGGTGAGGGAAAACCAAGTCATCTCCAACAATTGCCATTGGGATTAGGACATGCTCAGACTGTGAGACCAGGTGGAGTCGATGTCCGGTACTTGCAATCCTGCATCCACCAATAGCACAAAAGAACATCTATATATCCAACATCATAGTAGCAGGCAAGTGAAAGAGAATCGCAACACCTTATCATGCTCGCAATGAGTGATAAGGCATCCTCCCTTTCACGAAGACAGCCACCAAATACAAACACATCTCATAAAATCATCATCATGAAGTAGGGTTAGTATCATCATCATATATCATTAAATCATATGAACCACATAAGAATATCGAATACATATAAGTTCGTCAAGAAATACCATCCATCGAATAATCATAACATGTCATCCATCACATAGATCATCAAAAGTCATCAATATAACACATGTCCATATAGCATCATAAATATCTACTGCATAGAAATAAAGTCATAACCATCATCATAAGTCTAGATAAGTCTATCAAATCATGAATCAAAATGTAGGTCTAGGAGGGACACTACAAGTTGGAAGAGGTTTTTGAGTAAGTAGGTACCTGTAAGTGAATATATGGGGTGAAGTCTTTGTGCAAAAATTCAATATCTTATTCACATTGTGTGCATTGAGAATTAGATCAGGTTTATAAATGGTACAAATTAAATTGAGATTGTGAAGGTCTGCATGGAAAAAATTATGTTGTTCATATATCTTTCATTGTTACTAACATTGGAGCCTCTTGTTATAAGTTGGTGCTTAGTGGTTGTGTTGAAGCTCAATCAAAGGGGATTGGTGTCTCTTGTAGGTTGGTGCCTACAAATCAGAATTCAAAGGGATTGGTGTCTCCATCTTGGGTTGTAATTCATGTGGGTTGGTGCCTGCAAAAGTTATTGTAAGTTCTATATTATTTTGTGAGGTTGGATTTGGATGGTAGAACAAAGCAGCTATTCTCATTGGTCTTTCCCTTCAGGATTGCCATGTAAATATGGTGTTGTCTTGTGTGGATGTTCTCATTACTGATGGCACACCTTGTTGATCACTTAAATATTAAAATCTCACATAGGAACTTACAAACAAATGATAGGGGAAATAATGATGGGAAGTTCAGGTAATAACCAGAGAAGCAATACAACTACGGTCTATTCAAAAGATGACAAGGAACAGAGCTTGGTTTCATATAATGCATAATGAACATAAATTGTTCGTATTCACAATGTCTTGGCTATTACAAAAAGTTGTGCAATCCCTTAAGGAATCAATTCGTCAAACAATAACAAACACCAAACTTTACATATGTTGCTATGGTCTTCTTCCCTATAGTCCTAAGCTTCTATAACGGTCGGTTTCCCACCATTGCCCTTCACTGTGCTTCAATTATTCTTTTCAAACAATCACCAACCCTTTCCCCCCCAACTCCTTATGAAATCAACCAACCCCCCCCCCCCCCCCCCCAATGCAAAAGCAATCTTTGACAAAAAGAATGGCAGTCGGTTCACCAACAACCACAACCAGATGAATTGGCAAGTGATTCTAAAACCATTAGGTTGATCATACTGGTCTTCTTGTCGTTGTTGCGACAAGAAACTATAAAACACTACCCTCATGGTATCAACACAAACTCAACAAATGAGAAGAGGGCTTTACTCCTTACAACATAGGCATAAGACCTTTATTACAACCAACTAAATTGTAGAAACAAACTACACCATAAAAGACCAAACAAAAATGAACACCAAAACATAAAGAAAAGAAAGAGAGAAGGTGATGCCCCTCCATCAATTACTTGTATTGTTAAATGTTTTAATGATGTTGTGAATGCAATAACTTAAGTTAAAAACATAAAATACTTATTTACACTCCCCCTCTCCACATTTGTGTGTCTATCATTGATAATCATGCAATAACATTAAATTAATTTTTATTTGTACTATTTAATTCTAAACAATAATAATATTACAAAGCATATTATACTCACATATGGATGTAAAAAGTCCACATTTAATTTGACATGTTTGTGACACTTAAATACATGAATTTTTTTTTTAATTATTTTTCCACCTTTCAAATCCTAGTCACTCTAGATCAATCAATTTTGTCTATCTTCATCAATTACCTCAATCAATTCATCTGAAGATATAATAATAATGATGATGATGATGTAGTCTTATTAGATTTTTTGCTTTGATTGATAGTTTATTAGAAATATAATAATATAATTTCATTTAAAGATATGATGATGATAATGATGTAGTCTCAATAGATGTTTTTGTTTTGGTCAATAGTTTAATAGAAATATATTAATATACTATTTTTTTAAGGGGAATAATGAACAAATATGATAGCTTAGCATACTTTATCTCTATTCCTCTAAAATATGTGATACTATAATAATAATAATGCAGTCAATAATGTAGTCTTAATAGATTTTTTTACTTTTGTCAGGAATTTAAAAGAAATATAAAAATATTATAATATTATAATATTATATTAATAATTTAGTACTATTTTTTTTCTTTTTGAAGATTTTAATGGAAATATAAATTATAATATAATAATATAATTATTCTTTAAGTGGATTAATGAACAAATATGATATTTTTCGGCCTACTTTGCTAGTTAAGTTGAAGGCATATTACACTCACATATGGATGCAAAATTGTTCGTCAATAAAAACTAGAACGATTTAATTTGATGTGTTTGTGACACTTAAATACATGAAAAAAATTATTATTATTATTTTTAATTATTTAATACTAAATATATCTTCACTTCCACCTCTCAACTACTACTCACTCTGAGTTTAATGATCAATCAATTATGTTTATCTCCATCATGCAATCAGTTAAGTTTGCAATTATGTAATATTATTAATAACAAGGGAATCCACTTTTTTATCAAGGATAAAAATATCATATCTATAATAATAATTTGGTATTAAAAGTTTTTTAACTTTTGTAAAGAGTTTAATGAAAATATAAAATTATAAAAAGAAGAAATTATATTAAAATATAATAATATATTTGTGTCTTAATAATAATTTGATATTAATTACAATATCGTAATTTAATAATAATTTAATATAAATTACAATATAATATTTTTTTAGTAGAATAATGAACAAATATGATATCTTTTGACCTATATACCTTAAAAGATAAATATGCTAGTTAGATAATAAATTGATATCCAAATCTTTTAACATACTAATAAATATAAAGAGACAAATAATTTTATATTTCCATCATTATTGTATGATACCAAAAGAAACCTACATATACTTCTAAATTAATAATCTAACAAATCCTTATTCAACATTATAGAAAAGTGTTAGTAATGATGGGGTGTTTCCATACTCTCTAGGGGACTATACAGGATTAGAGCATCTAAATTTATCCTACAGTGCCTGTCAAGGTCTTCATTTTCCTTAAAACAAGACCTCCAAGAAAGATCTTCACTTTCCTCAAGAAATGGATCTTTCTAAAAAATGTTTTATCAAATGTCCCTTGGAAGACTATAGTACTTCCCTGCCCTACTCCAATTCAATAATTTGTCAGGTGACAGGATTCGTTTCCGATAGAACACAAAACTCATTCATTACTAAAAGTCTTCACATCTGCTGAATCATTGTATTTATATTATACCCTTTTACTCTAGGAATTCTATGGAGGCAAAAACTTTCAAAGTCAATTATACCATTACCGTCATTTTTAAAAAAAAGAGTCTTTTGGAGATGACAGCTGGATTTGGTGAGGCAAACATATTTGGAGCGGGTAACTTTGGCACTAAGAGGGATGGCAACATAGTTGTCAGAAGGAAGAATTTTAACACACAATCCAATTATCCACAAACAATAAACCTATGCCCAACTCACTTTCTATATTTTAGCTCAACCACCCAACACCGCAACAATACACAAGTGACATGCAGCTAAGGATAAGATTTTATCGATTAAACGCAATAATATTATTTTATCAGTAGTAAATCCATAACTCATTGCAGATTAAGTGATTAGAAATGTGAATATTGTAGGATATATACAATCCCATTCATACAGGCATTCATATCTACAAGTGCACTCCCAACAAACACATTTAACTCAAGCAAGCTTCTAATTAATCCATACCATGTACACCATATTTGTTTGCACTTTGTTCCATTATATTCACTCTTTATTTTAAATTGATACAATGTCTCAAAGGAATTATAGACAAGACAAGCCATGATGAGTTCGAAGTGACCTAGACTAACTCGTTTTTGTCATATTACTCACTACCAGTCCTACTCCTAAATATTTTGGAAAATTCACAAACTTGCAATAAAAAAATGGTGAATTTATGCATTTTTTAATTATTGAAACACTCTGATTATAAGGGTTACAAAAGGCAGGTCAAGAAAACAAAGACTCATTAGATGGAGGAGTGAACGGACAATCATGAAACTCCAGATATTATTGTAGATTTACAAGGTTGAATTCTAAGTATATGTTAAGAATAGAGATCAAAGTGCAATCAATTTTTGAGAGTTAAATTCACGCATAGCAGATTCTTAACTTACCCGGAGTACTAGTTCTAGCTAATTGAGTATTCAAAAAGTTGAATTCTGTGTATCAATTTTCCTTTCATCTTCTCACTTCATTCATTCTTTTATTTTGTACGAGTTTGTGATTATAATATTCTGTCTTTCTACATAATATTTATATTATACATTATAAATAAATTGTTCACATATAAATTAAAAAATAACTAAATGTTGGTCCAAATAGACTTATATTTGAAACATGAGAAACTATGAATATAGAAAAAGTATAAAAACATTCATTAACAAATGAACTATATAATTTTTTCTTTCAAATAAAATATCATAGCTATCCATATAAATGTGTCATTTATAAAATAAGATACTCATTGAATAAAATAAGATAATCATTTAAACAAATATTGTTGTCACAATGAAAAAATATTATTCTTATGTATACAACTACTAGGGTAGCAATGTATATGCATCTATACAGCTATTAGGATAGTAATGTATATGCATTGGAGTATTTCATATTAATAGAGCATATTAAATAACCTTGTATTTTCCCATGAAATGTGATGGATTGTTAATGGGTTTTAGTGTTCAATTATTGATCCTTTGTGTTGGATATAAGTTGAATTTTATATGATAATGTGTTATTTTTATAACAACATATAATCTTTTGTGTTAACTATTTTATTTTATTTTTTTGATAAAGGTCGTGAGCTAAAAAAAAAATTGAATTCAGAGAGAGAAAATTCTAAATCCTCGGTAAAAAAATTAGATGTTAGCTGCAATTTTTTGTAATCTTCTAACCAAAAATAGAAAGAGTTGCCTACCTTAGATAACCTATCATTTTGCTTGCCAAATAGTAAATTAATACTGACCATTCATTTGCAATTCCTTCTTGGGTGCATTACTTTCTAAAGCATAAAAATATATTAACTAGCATAAACTATAAAATTTAAAGTGTTACAAACTATAATACACGAGCTAAAAAATAACCATAATATGATTCTATATTATAGTAGTCATTCATTACAACACTAGTCTGAGAAAATTCAAAAACTGTTTACAGTATCAGTCTGATATAACACGTCAAAACTACCCCATAGGGCATATATGCATAATACCAATTTCATATGTAAGTTGGTTTTTAAAACAAGTAAAGAAATGTCCTTGCTATATAGAGTGGATAAATTGAAAATTTCACATAAAGGCTAGATACAACTAACTAATCAATAATATAATCATGCCTAATACACAGAAGGGACCTAAAACCTAAACAACCTAAACTAAAGAACCCTTATTACATCAAACTTGGGACCAGATAAACTCAATCACCATGAGGAGGATTCCTTTCTGCAGCTGTGTTGGATGACTCTACATTAGCCATGGTAGATGTCAGTTTCCTCTTGGTGGTTTTTTCAGATTTCTCGGTCCCACCTCAGAGATGGGTAGCCCTAATTGTTGGGATGTGAAGCCCAATGGTCATGATCATTCATCTTCTAGAGACTCTTCGCTTGAAGGCTCTATATGATTATAAATATAGTCCATGCTTGAGAATATTGTATAGTATTGTATTATGTTATTGATTAATAGGAGAACTTCCTGCATTTCTGGTGGACGTAGCCACTTAGTGGTGAACCACATTAAACTTGTGTTTTGCGTTTATGTTATTGGCTTTCTGTTGTTTTGTATTAATTACATATATTTATTTGCTCGTTTATAACTTACAATTGGTATCAGAGCTATAGTGAAATGTTGAGCAGAGATGGGATCCGATTGGGTAGTTGATCTTGGATATGGGTGCCCTTACTTTATGTTTGATCCTGGAGTTGGGTGTTTTTATGTTATTGACAAACAGGTTGAAGTTTTAGATGAAGATGATGAAGCCGAATCAATAATCGGAAAATTTCTTCGTAGTCTAGACTCGGTAGAGAGTGATGTCCAAGTGGAGGTTGAAACCAAACGTCATTGGTGGGATGGTTGGGAAAAGGAGGAGACTTGAATTGAAGAAGAAGAGGATTTGTTGTTTGAAGAAGAAGAGACTAGTTTGTTTTCCTTCCAAGATGAGGAAGCTGCCTCCCAGGGTGAGAAGGATGCAGACTTGGAACTGGCAAATGAAAATGACCCTGAAGAAGGTTAGGTCTACAGCTCAAAAGATTACCTATATGAACTGTTGGCAATTGACACTCATCAGATTCATTTTATTGTCATTGATGGCAACAAGATCAGATGGAAGTCATATACCGGCATTAGGAGGCATGTATCGATAGACACTGGCATTGGAGTATCCAGGATTACATAGGCATCGACACCAGCACCGACACTGGCATCATGTACTTCAAGGAAGCCGACATCAAGGAAGTTTTATTTAGAAAATCATTTTATAATTATTGTCGAGGTCGACATTGAATATCTTTTGTAATGTATTGTAAGCCGACATAAGGCATATTGTTTGTAATGGGTATATAGGTTAGTCTGCTAGGTCATTTTGTAGAATATGGGACATAGAAGAATATAGTAGAACTGCATAATGCGAAATATATGTATGTAGATCATTTATATGCGAATTTTATATCATGCAATGATCTGTAGATAGTTTGGAAAGCATTCTTGGAGGAGAAGAGATACCGATAGTAGTGTTTAGGGTTCATGAACCGGTATAGAGTAGAGCTAGAACCGAAACTCCATTTGGCATAGCATATGCATTTTGTGAGTTCATTTTTATTGTTTTACTTCAACAGAAGCTTGTAGTCAGTGAGACTCTTTAGTGATGAGCAGTGTGCTCTAGGCAGTGTGCCTTCCTGCATGTGCAGGCCCCCATTATATGTAATATCCTTTCATATGGCCAGTGAACTGATATTGTGGGTCACAAATCTCACCGTGGTTTTTCCTCTTTGAGGTTTTCCACGTATAAACTTTGTGTGTTATGGTATTCATTTATGTGGATGGTTTATTTGCTTCAAGTTATATGTTTATTTGTTTACCGATTTATATGTGTATGGTATAAAATGATAAAATCTTATTGTACCGGCAGAACACTGATTCACCCCCCCCCCAGTGTTCTTGGATCTCAACACGAATGAATTGAGAAACTGCAGGAGGAGAATTTTATTCTCGCTGAGCCAATATGCCGTATAGAAGATGAAATGGCAAAATTGAGAGAGCAATTTACGAAAGAGTGGGAGTTTTCTATATAAAAAATAAATGAAGAGCTGAAAAAGGAATTGACTACCCTCAATACAGTTTTAACCACATTAGAAAAAGTTCATGTGGATATGCCAATATAAATGAATCTATCACGGACAAGTTTAAGTTTTGATAAGGCTGCAATGCCAGACGCTTTTGTGGATGGCGAGTGTGTTGGTGAGAAGGAATCACAGACGATTGAGAATATGGGGGAGAATTGATCCTTTGACATTTGTGTTTCTAGTTCTCTAAACATTCCTCGTGGTGTGAGCTCTAGTGCCAGTGGACAGGAGAAATTAGGTGTAGATGAGGAGCCAAACGGGGGTGAATATGATTACCTCTGTTTTTCCCATGTTATTGTTCATTCTCAGAGGTACGAGTATGGGGATTTGGGCAAATTAAGTCCTCAAACGAAGGATACAAACAAGTTAGAACAGTTGCGTCGATCCATCGACCGAAGTCGAGGCAGGCTACGCAGCTTCCAATCTCTGAGAGATATCGACACGCATGTCCACACAGGAAGGGGCGAATACTTGATACAAATAACTTTGGGAACCCTGGCCATAACATGCAATACCATGGACATGAGAAGCGACCTGATTTTGACCCAATGTGACCCCTACACAAAGTACTATCACCAACCGGGCCAAATCTTCGACCCGTTGAAATCCAACACATACAACAAAATCCCTTGTTCGGGTGACTTCTGTGAACACTTTTCCTCAGTTGAATGCAAATTGGATTGCAAGCATGTCTACAGGTATGGCGACGGGTCCTTCACCAGGGGCGTTCTCAGTTCAGAGACCTTCCTTTTCACAGGAACAACCGACCATAACATGTCCTTCCCCAAGGTTGCCTTTCGGTGTGAGAATGACAATGGAGGAGTTCAATTTATATTTGCAGAGGCAACCCTTTTCATCAACCCCTTGCAGTCAATGGGGACGTGACAAATTTTATGATCCATGTTAACATATCGCAACAGGTTACAAATGATAAGCAAAAGACTTTTGTTATGGTCAAATTTTATTCACTTTGGGGCAAATATTGCCAAGCTTTGGCTCCCTCATATGTTGCAGCTGCGATGACTTTGAAAGGAGAAGTGGCTCTGGCAAACGTCGTTGTTGATTATATTGCAGAAGGTTGGGTTGCAGAGAAGGAGAGAATAGGTGCAAGTGACCATGTTGGAGGAGTTTATTTTGACCCTACAGAACATGGTATCCCTCGTTGTGGATTAATCTACAATTTTGTGTTTGAAAAGGTAAATGTTTTTTACAAGAGAATTATTAACTCCAATTTGAGTTGGAAAAGGCTTATCCGCAGTGTCTGTGAGTAAAATTTGGCAAAATTAAAGTCTTTGATGTGCCTAATTGTGAGTTGAAGAATTGGAAATGGAGGGAATGTTGAGGCATGGCTGTGTCGATTGAGCTTCAAGTGGGAGATTGTTGGGATGTGAATCCCAACGGTCATGACCATTCGTCTTCTAAAGACTCTTCGCTTGAAGGCTCTATATGATTATAGATTCAGTCCATGCTTGAGAAGATTGTATAGTATTGTATTGTGTTATCGATTAATAGAAGAACTCCCCGCGTTTCTGGTGGACGTAGCCACTTAGTGGTGAACCACTTTAAACTTGTGTTTTGTGTTTTGTGTTTATGTTATTGGCTTTTTGTTGTTTTGTATTGATTATATATCTTTCTTTCCTCGTTTATAACTTACACTAATCACCACCAGAGGTAGAACTTGGAATCTTTCCATTTCAATATCAGGAAATTCTTGAGTAGGTTCAAAACCTTCCTCAACCATATAGTCCTTCCACCATTTGGTGCCCAAGGCAAGCTTCAAATGCAACCATTTTAGAAGGAAGTTGATATTTCTAGCAATGGCGGGCCTCCTTTCATCAAAGGATTTCACGTCCTTGATGATCAAAATTGGGCATTTAGGAACCTCCACCTCCATAGCACAGTCCTCCTCTGGAGTATCATTATCATAATATTCTAGGTAGGGGATCATATGGGTGTGTGTGTGTCCATTCACACCTTAACCATGCTTACTACTATTGTCCCTATCTTATCCTACTAGTCTTGAACCTATGTCACTATCTTCATACATAGACTTCAAGACCCTCGATTGAATGTTATCCCTCACCATGAACTTCATGCACTTAAGGAAAGAGTTTGCACATTTGACAATATTTGTTTACTTCTTATATCTTTGCACATCTGCATTCACCAAGGTGAGACAATTTGAATCTTTCTCATTGTCATTTCATTATTCTCCAAAGTGAATGTATTCCTTCCTTGGTCTTTTGTAAGGACCCGCTTGTCCTAACCCTAGTTAAACCAAACTTAAACTCACTGTTTTAATTAAAAATTAAATTAACCATTATTGCACTTGCAAAAGCAATTATTATCAACATGCAGGTAATAGATAAGTAACTGAACAACCATGCAACTCATAAATAACATGTAAAAATTAAATGTGCATGCGAAAAATAACAATCTAAAATTACACATGAGGACCGAATAGAATGCAAACCATAATTAGTTACGATGTCGAGTTACATGTGCGCATATGTAGCGTAAATCATATGCATGAAATTATTACGAATTAAATTAACATGCAAAAACTCATAATTAAATAATCTAATTAAATATAACCATGCATGCATACAAAAAAGTAAACTAAACTAATCTAAGAAAGTAAACCATGCATGTTAGTGGGTTAGTATGTTAGTAGCCCTTTTCTCTTCTTTTCTTTTGTTAGTTACATTGCATGGCGACTTCCTGTCACTTTACATTATGTGACCATCTTGGTCTTTTCAATGAGATAAAATATACATCATGTGATTATTACATAAAATTTTATCTGAAATCGCTGACTTTCTCTGTCACCGGATGTGTCGCCTCCGTTTGACCTGGATAACCTCCTCTCGCAAACCGGATGACAGACATATGACCCAGACATTTTATCCGCCCAACCACTGGTTGAACTAACTACATGTGTTATGGTAGGGAGAAAAATAAATAAATAAATATGATGGCCATCATTATCCTATTGGGGAGGTGAAGAAAATCACCCTTCCCTGGTTAGCCCATAACAAGCACTCTCGTTCCATAAATATCCCTCATAGACAGAAAAATAATTAACCCTCCACAGATTAATGTCAGAATAATATTATATAAGATATGTTTTTAAACTTTCTTAATCTCCTTTTTTTTCCAAGTTAAATCATTTTCTTTAGTCAATTAAAATGTTATTCCAAAAATGAATAATCTCTATTTAAAATATATATTTTTTTACTATTATTATTTTTGTTGGTAAATTTAACATTCTCAATACTCATAGAAAATATCATTTCCCAAATAATCTTATCCTATATTCTTGAGTAGGGAAAAAGAGAAGTCAAAAAGATCAAATAAATTTGGCTCATAGTAGGATTTGAACTCTCAGCCCACTAATCCAAAAAATATAACTCTACCAACACACCAATTGATAAATTTAATAATTTTAACAAGTATATTAGCTTAAGTCTACTAGAACAATCACAGACTACTTATGGAAAATTAGGCATTCATTTTCATTTTCTAGCATATATCCAGGCAAGAAATTAAAAGACCTCAACCCCCTACTACATAAACTACTGGAGAAGAAATATAGGATGAATCAAATAAATCTTAACAAATTAAATTGATTGTGGCTGGAGAAGAATAAATTAAAATAAAAACAGCAAGAGGAAGAAAACATGGCTGGAAGGCAAGACCTGGCAATTCTATAACCACAATGCCCCTCCCCTTTTTCCTAACTTTCTGTTGGCAGGTTGGATGGTGAATTGGGTGGGGAGTGGAGAAGTGGAGCAGCCACGTTGGGGAGAAGACAGTGTGGTGGAGAGTTCTGACAGCATTCTCTGTTTTTTTCCAATCTTATTTCCTGCAGACCATTAAGGAAGGCGTTATGGGTGAATTAGGGAGGGAGGCATGGGGAGTTCAAACTCTCCCAGCCCCATACACAAAGCCAAAATACATCGCCTTTCAGCAGCCATGTCGTGGTAGATGGAAGGTGGAAAAAAAAATATATATGTATATATATATCGCCTGTGGTGTTTGGGAGGTGGGTATAAGAAAAAATTTATCCCAAAACAATAATCCTGCAGACAAAGAATTCTGAAATAATTTCTTATTATTTCAGAAGCAGACAAAATATTCTGACAGGTAAGAAAGATATGGAAGAGAGTAGAGGAGAAATAAACATCCCTTTTATTGATAATCAAATAACTAATAATAATACTTTTACCAGTAGAATAGAGAGAAAAAGTCGGGTGGTGAGAAAATAAGAATAAAGCTTGGTTCTTTCTTGTAGCTGATTGCTCTCCTCTCAGATCACTCTCAGCAAGAAAGTAATAACAAGACTCAAAAATATTGGATGAAAATTCTAAATATGGAGCCTTATATTTATAAATATTGAATTCTCTAAAAATAAAAAATTAACTGATTGCATGATTAAATTCTTAAAAAATAATTATCAGAAATAATTTCTAATTAATTAATTTTATTATTTAAAAAAAAATTTAAATTACAAATTTGTTAAAGATTTAGTTTTTAAGAAAATAATTATTTATTAGGCCCTAGCATGTCGTCTATATTTTTAGTACATAAGTTTACTCAAACATTGTATTTTGCATGTCTTGATCATTCATTTAAATTTATTAACTAATATTTTAATTCATTTCTTGAATTAGTCCTCTAAATTTTAGTATTTATAAGATATTATATCTTAAATAACTTTTATACATTTTATAATTTAATTATCAAATAATTTTATTTTTAATTACTCAACTAATTTATTTATTTACTCTCTTTTAAATAATTTATATTATAATTAATTTCTAACTTGATTGTAATATTAAATACTTGTATATTTAATAATTTATCCTTATTATTATTTTTTTTATTTTAATAATTTTATTTTATCATTTTATATTAAACTCCTTGATTTAATTTTCTAATTGCTTATCTAATTGGGTACTTTGCACAAGATTCCAATACTTAGGTTTCTACTGGCGAGCTAGAAAAACCCCTCCTCGATCATATGTGCGCCTTCGACTATTAACCTGCAACTTACTCCAATTCAACAAAAGGTCATCAGATCACGATAATAAAATGCATTATTCATATTATCAGGTTTAAAATCTAATAAAGCATTCATATCATTAATGATCATAATTGAAAATAATAATTCTTCATCATTAAATAACGATATTATAAAATAACTAACTATCATTAATGTTATTAAACCACAAAATACCATCTAACATCATTAAAAAACTAATCAAATAATTATGTGTAAAATGTCAACAGTATAAGTATCTGACATAGTAAAGTAAATCTAACTAGGGCCTAAGTCAGGTCATGACATCTTTCCATACTCTGCCCATCATTGTGGCATTGTTGTCACTAGATCTTTTCATAATAAGTAGGACGGTCTCTATGATTATCATTTCAACATGAGTATCCTTACATCTATCTTCCTTGAACTACATGTTCTTACTAGATCACAAAGACCCACTATCATTATCCATTCCTTTATGATTGTCATGTTCAGGACAATGTAGTTGCAAAGGCACAAGAGCCTATGACATACCAAGGACAATGTTGATGCCTAAAATTTCTTTTAAGACAACAACCTTATGGGAAGTTCAATGAGCAGGGGATCTATTGTGCCTTAATGAACAACCTCTGGGATTTTGGAAGCATGCTCTTCATATGAAAAGGGAAAAGGGAGAGATAGAAAACTGAAAGTAAAATAAACTAAGGCGATGGACCAGAATTTAAAACTTCAAATGTACAGTAAACCATACATGAAATGCACAATTTAAAGGCAGAAAATTTAGTAACCATAATTTACAACAAGAATTAACAAGCGACATGGTGTTATTCAAACACAACTAACACTATATTGAAAGAATCTGAGACATGATTCGACTAGTAGAAGTTATGTTTGATATTATAAAAGCTTAAATAGATTCATAAACTTCAGTTCTTTCTCAAAAATGAAATAAAGCATTATCTCATAAAACATAAAGAAACATATGAAAAAGTCAAAAGTTAGCACAGTCCAATTATCAGATTTGCAATGAAAAACTAAATGGTGAAGTTTGAGCTACATAGCTAAAATTCTATTCTGAGTGTGAATCCCCTTCAAAAATGATCTCAAAACTCCCTTTATAGCCTCCTCAAACATGGGCATAGATCTCAAAATAACAACAAAAAAATCCCCAAGTCACGTGACTGGTCCCACCTTTTATCCTTAGATCCCCCACTCTTTATGTCATCATTACCTCTATAACTATCTTAACAAAATGATCCTACAAATCAACCTACAGAACCCCCAAAAAAGCATCCACCGTTAGATGGCCCACCTGCATTTTCCACGAGCTCTGGCACCTTTCAAAATCATGCCCTGCCAACGCGTTGATCTACCTAGATGGTTAGACGTGTGGCAGCGAAGCGGAGCTCCTTACCTCCCTATTCTCTCTTTTCTTTTAAAATCCCATGGGTGAAACACGTGGCAAGCAAGCGAGGATTTTTGATGTGTTTTCCTTCCTTCCTCAGAGAAATTCTACCTGCTTGATGTGTGGCAGGTTTGGTTTGAAATGGGCAGACCCTTTTTGGAGGCTGAAACAAAAACACTGGGAGAAGACATGCGGCATCAAGGCGGAGCCAAACAAGAAAAAAAGAGAAGAGCCTTCTCAAAACTGTGCCCAACTAACGCATGCGGGGAAAAGGAAAAGACCTCAAACAAAAAGAGAGGGCCTAATAAAACAATAAAGGGGCCCGCAGAAAGACAAGATTTATCCATAATTTTTTGGCAACTAAATTGGGCGATATGCCTGCAGATAAGGAACCTCTTAAAGTCTAGTTCATAGACCCGCACCTGAAAAGGAAAAATGTCTCAAATCTACGAGAGCACGTTCTAAAAAGGAGACCACTCCTCATCTGAAGGGTGGGTTTGAGCATGCAAAAACACATATACTTGATCCAACTGAAACATCTCCTCGAAGGGTAGATTTATTAGCCATCTAAATGCTTGTTCTAGGTGAAAATTGAGTTGATCCAAAGGATGTATGATATTTTCAATATCCGCGGCATTGGGAACAACTTCAAGAGTTTGCAGGTATGACTGGTCTTATTGATATTGCTCTAAGAGTTGCATCATTTTCTCCTCCGATGTTGTTGAACCATCTACTAGGAAAGGGGATGGTAGGCCAACGTGCATGAAATATTTGAACTGCCTTCCAAGCTAAGAAGTGGTGAAAATTAATACGCCCATAAATTCTTTTGTGTGGAGTGCTACTCTATTGCAATTGATAAACTCATGAACCTTCTAAGCCGCGTATCTGAGATCGTCCACACCTACTGCTACTAAAACATCGTTCGTTGTCTTATATAATTTTTTAATTAACATCTCGAATTTCGGTACCCTCGATGCAATGTCCGACAAAATTTTCTCAACTGCATTTTCTACCTCCGAGCCTAATCATTGTGCATCGACAACAAACCGCAAGGCTGGCCAGAGTGATATCATGGTGGTCTTGATTTTCTCCCAATATGAGAAATGCAATCATTGCACGGTAGGAGTCAAGTCAACCTAGGAGGTGGATGTTGCACTTGATGTCTGGAGCAAGTTAATCTGGGCATCTTTTGATCCCACCTTTATTATCAAGCCTTCAATCTTTCGCTCCAAATCTATTTTTTGTTGTTGTAGCTCAAAGGTCTTCTCTTGAAGGGCCCTTTCTACTGCCACCTTGGCCTCTCATTCTTTCTCACAAGAAAGTGAGGCTTCATGTAGTTCTTTATCGAACTATGTTTGTTTATAGATAAGATCCTACTGTAGTTAAACTTGCAAACTCACGGAGGTGGAATGTTCTTGATGAACTTGAGAAAGTTCGACGAGTTTCTCGCGCAGTTTATTGTCCAACATTTGCTTGGAATGTTTTTCTTCAACCAATTAGATCTGGAGTTTCTTCATTTCTTGTTGAATTAAATCTCTTTTAGCAATTTTCTTTTGCAACTCATCTAGAATTCGAGTCAGGTCGCCGAGGTTTGTTTTCATTTGAGCAATTTCCTGGCCTTTATTTTGCAGTTCCTTGGACAAGCTCTCTTTTTCTTGCTGATGATTTTGGATTTGAGCTACTAGGTTACTAAGTTGTTCTTGCAGCTTTATTTTCTCCTCCTAACTCTATTGGGAAAGAGTAAGAGTCTTCCCTTGCAATTATGTAGACAATCGGATGATTTCTTTTGATGACTGAGTGATTTCTACATCCTTTACCTTTTCTTTCGACCTCAGGAGTTCAACGGTGTTCTTTATATTTCATAATTCAACCTCCCTTTTCTCCAAGTGGCGACTGACTTTCAAAAGATCTGTTGTTACTACCCTTTGGGTCTCTTCCATCAACTCCACCTTGTCCTGCGCTCGGGACTGACTTAGATTGATGCCTATTGCATGAATCGTATAATCCTTGAGTTGCATCTGACCCTCTGGCTTAATCACATTGGTCATTTTGGTGGCAAACATGATAGATTGATGCACCTCATTATAGATAGTTTCAATATGTGGCACCACTAGTCTAGCAACATCTTTCTCCCTCCTCTTTAGTGCCTTCTTCAGCCGGGCCATTTTGGTGGTATCCGTCTGGTCTCTAAATTCAATGGGTTACTATATGTACTGGGCGAAAATACGATTCCCAAGAGGTAGAGAAAAAGGAATTGGAACTACAGAAAATTCGGATTGAGTTTTCTTTGGCAAATTTAATATTCAAGGAGAGAAAGGGGGAATGTTTTGCAATTGTCCCACAAACGTGGAGGGAGGTGCAAGGCTTTGTTGGGATGTAGAGGGTATTTGACTAGAATGTAAAGTAGGGCAGATGTTGCAAAAACATTGGCAACTACAAAAGAGGGTGCAAAGACTAGGAGAAAAAAATATGGAACAGTCTGTGGGGTTGTAAAAGCTAAACCCGAAACAAGGGGGTGGTGTAGAAACTTGAGCGGAGGCTTCCACAGAAATGAGAATTTTAACAAAGACAAGGGTCTATATTGGGGGGTTATTGTCTACTTGAGAAATGGGAGGAATTCAAACCGACGGGCTGACCAAAGACTAAGAAGATAGAAGAGGAGGAGCAAAGCATACGTGGGTTGCCAAAGTGGTTGGAGTTGGATTCGATGCGACTGTCTATATTGAGGCTAATCTTTGTGGGTAATCCACTTTTCTCCTCTTGTTAGGCTATGGATTATTTTCCTCGGCCTCCTACTGAGGTTGTTAAGTTTTTTGAGGCCTCTTCTTTGAAGTTTGAGTGTGCGGCCATCAAATTGTTGGGAATTATTCACCCACATAAGGAGTTACAATGGACTTGACCACGACTTTCTTTCCTTTAATCTCTCGTAGCTCATAAATTTCCTCTTCCTTTTCACCTTCAATGTTGTCATGCTCATTATTCCATATGTCATCAAATTGGTTATCCAAAGGTTGGGCTTGATAATCCGAACTACTATCCTGTATCTCCTATTGGAAAGTCCAAAAGTCAGCAATCTTCTCTCCCAACCAACCATTTTGAGAGAGTTTCTTCCTGAGTGAAGTGCCAATCTTCTTTGTAGGGTCCATTCAAGCTTTAATTTCATAAAAAGATAACTAGTGCGGCCTTTCAAGATGAGAAGTGGTAAAGAGAGCAGGATCTAGGTGAAAGCTTGTGGAATCCTCTAGCGAATTACGTCTTTCTTCCTAGTAAGGTCGGGAAATGTAGGAAACCTTAACTTTGTGGTCTGATAGGAAGCCATATGGGTCGTAATGCCACTTATCTTCGATATACACCAATCCCAAATGAGCCAATTTAGCTGCCAATAAATTTTTGACAACCCCCTTTTCTAGGACAATTGTACCTAAGGCCTTTGGGGTTTCATACATACCAATTTGATGCCTCCCAGAAGTATATGATTTATCTACAATTGAAAGCTTCCTGATAATTTCTAACACAAGGACTCTATTAGTTAGGTAGGTTGGAAGCCGAAATGGTTCTTCATCAAAACCATGCACTCTTATTACTGTAAAATCCGCCCTAAAAACTAGTCACATGGGGTTTTGGATTTTAACATCCAATTGACTTGTTTATTGGAAATTCAGGTGTGGTAGTCCTCATGACTCAAATATTCCAAGATAGGAGTCATAAACTGGTTGGAAAAGGTATAGTAATCATGGTTGGTAGACAAAATATGTGTCCAGGCCGACACTGGTTTCCTACACTTTTGCTCATCTACCATAGACAAATCGATATATCGACTAAAAAAGTCTGGATTCTGGTACAAAAATATATGAGCTACAAAAGAAAGATACCTAAATTTGAGCTGCTTTTCATAGCTTTTAAAATCCTTAAGCATACCCTTTTGAATAATCTCCACAAACTCATATAGAAAAAGGGTCTTCTACTTTCTGAGCTTGAAAGCTAGGGCCATCTGGAATTCATGTACATCTCGATCTGTGTCAAAACCAAAAATGAAGGCTAGCATGGAGAATACATGTCCCTCAAATCCTGATTGAAAGTTTTGATGGATTCGGGAAATTTTGGTAACTAACTTTCTCTCTTATCTCTTTTTAACTCAACATTGCAGAAATGGAGACGATCTTTTCTGGTAGGCTAGTAATCCTCCATCTTTTTCTTTGTAAATGTTTCCACCCCCATTTCATGGGTTGGGATGCACAACATGTCATTGATAGAATCAACGCTAATGACCACTCGTAGAGTCTTGCCCTGAATCACTCCTGCATCTCCATGAAAAATTAAAATGCATGCATGTAGTAACTCTAGATAGTAATGAACTGATGGGACCATATATTGTGGGAGACTACGAAGCCATAGTCTATACCCCAAGGAGTCAATTTCTCCTTTCTTCACCTTTTCTTGCATAATTGCAAAGGCACCCTCGTGAAGAGTCTTCAGATTAGAACATAGATCAGGGTCATGGATATTATTCCAGACTCATCTCCCACAAGGACTAAATTCGTATGGTTTTCCCTTGTAGCCGCTCTGGTGTTTGGGTGACTTCACTTCTCTGGCATTCTAACTGAGGAATAAGATATATTTCCAAATACATCTGGAATGGAAGAAGGGGTGGATTGCTCTTCACTACTTGTTGATACTACTTCTACTACCATGATATCTCTACTCTACAAACTACTGGGGCAGGTTATGCTCCTTGACATCTTCGGCAATTCTTTGGCTCTATTATCAGTGTTAAACACTTAGTTGTTTTAAATTAAAACTCTTATTTTAACCCTGACCAACTTAGGTTAATTGTGTAGTGGGTCATTATTGGCAACAATGCAACAAACTGAGAGGGGGAGGTGAATCAATTTTCTCAAAAACTTTATGCACCTTAAACCACAAATCAGATCTGATACTTAACAATTAAAGCATGAAACAACACCATATCAATAACACACATAACACAAAGATTTTTGATGTGGAAAAATTGGTTAAGGGAAAAACCATGGTGGGAACCTACCCACAATGAGATAATACCTTGTTAGGAGTAAATGAAAATATTACAATGGGAATGCACATGCATTCAAGCACACTACCTAGAGCTCATTTCTCAAATAAGAAACCCATAAAGGCTACACAATTTAGGGAAGGCTCACTACCTTACAAGAAGTCTCACTGACTTACAAAAGCATTTAGACAACAATCCGGATTACATGAACTATGAAAATAGCATCTCCATATACTTGAGTACAGTTCTCATTAAGCACACAGTCTGCTCTAGAACACTTCTATTCTCTCCTTCACACTTTTGAAAGATCAAATCACTTGTTCGCATATACAACCCGATCATACACACTCTCAAGGATCACAAACACACATCTTACATGATTATTATAATTATTTATACAATTCATCAACCCATGAAATATAGGTCGGCCAAACCCTTAATATAAATTACAAAATAATAGTCTCACACGCTACAACAATGCATGCAAACCAAAACGATGTCGACTAAGACATAGTCTAGACCTAAATCAATATCACAAATATGAAACCCCTCTAGTAATTACACCTCAATCATCCACAATATGCTACAACATCAAGAATGTCGCATAACATGAAGAACATCACCAGATAAATAAAATATTCAAAAACGTGCACAATAATCAATGCGGACCACCAATACACATAGAACATGATCTACAAATATTCACAAGAAACATGAATTTGACCACAACAATCCCAACAACTTTGATCACAAGAATCATCATCATCTTACTACCAGAGCTCAAGAACGCCATCATAACTTACTGTCAATCTGAAAGATTCGCTTGTGGATTTCCAAATCATGAACTAGTTGAACTGAGGACACACATAAACATCTAGATCACATCCCACACATCCGCAAATAAAGATATAGCAATTCCAGAATAATACAGAGCACAAACTAGAATACTGAATAACACGAATAAATGAATAACATCCTCAATACCGGATCTCATAACTTGATCAAAACATCATGCGAACCTTTGCAAATGGGAATGAACCATCTAAATACAATATACCAGAAACCCTTTAAACTGCATCAACTCATCTACAAAACATAGGCTAAACCAACTCGTTCAACCACACTGTGACACTAAAACACACAGAAGAATATGTTGACATCAATGACAACACATCATTCCAGCAAACTTCTCAGCAACATCTAAAAATAGCCCCGTTTGGCATTGATGGCAACATATGAATGTGAAAAACAATTAATGCAAAGAAAGAAATCAACTCACAACTATATCCCTCAAAATCACAAGGATTAGCTCCCCCTTAGACAAACAACTCAAAATGCTTCAGAGTTTTACATGCTTCTCTCCCCCTTTGACATCAATGACAAAGACTCGAGAATCACAATTCTCTCCCCCTTTTAATTAGCTTCACAAATATATACATCTAAACCATGGAACACCAACACTAACTACTCCCCATAAGTAGTAGCCACACTCATCAATCTGGATCACAAAATATCTTTGTGAATTTCATCGGACTAATGCAAATCCATGCATCTTTAGTTCTCATGAAGAGGGCAAATCACCCCTAACTTCTCTCTGAGATACTCAAAAGTATCTTTAGTCAAAGGCTTCGTAAAAATATCTACAATTTGTTCCTTTGTAGATACATACTCCAATCTGATTTCTTTCTCATTCATCTTCTCTCTCAATAAATGAAACTTGATTGATATATGGTTTGTTTTGTAATGCAACACCGGATTCTTTGAAATATTGATAACACTTGAATTATCACAATATATAGAGATATGATCATCATAAATAACTCCTATATCCTTCAACATCTACTTCATCCAAATTACCTGAGTACAATTGCTAGCAGCAGCAATGTATTCAGCCTCTGCAGTAGATAAAGAAATAGCATTATTCTTCTTACTTTCCCAAGAGCCCAACTTCTTACCCAAAAAGAATGCACCACCTGCAGTACTTTTCCGATCATCAACATCACCTGCCCAATCAACTTCTATAAAAGCACTCAAAGTAAATTCATCATTCTTAGAATACCACAAACCAAAATCAACTGTCCCAAGTTCAACTATCTGAATATCCTTTTTATAGTTCAGTAACATGAGATTCCTTAGGATCAACTTGAAATCTAGCAACATGACACACAACATTCATTATATCAAGTCTAGTCTGAGTCAAATACAACAAACCACCACTCATAGATCTATATCTGGTTTGATTATCTTTCAAAGAATCATCATCTTTTGTTAGCTTACATCCATTCACCATAGGACATTCGGTCACCATAAGTGTACCAACTGGTTTAGAGTCCTCAAAACCAAATTTCTTCAATAATTCCTTCATATACTTAAACTGAGATATGAAAATACCTTTATCCAACTGAGTAATTTGCAATCCTGGAAAGAATTTCATTTCACCAATCATAGACATCTCAAATTCATTCTGTATTTCTTCAACAATTTTCTTACATAGGCAATCATTTCCTCCAAAAATAATGTCATCAACAAAAACTTCAACAATCAAAATGTTATTCTGATCAATATTGAAATAAAAATTATTGTCAGCGGTACCTTTATTGAATCCAAGCTTCATCAAATACTTATCCAATCTGGTGTATCAGGCTCTAGGGGATTTCTTCAATCCATACAAAGCATTCTTCAACCGACAAACCATGTTCTTTTCATCTATCAGTTGAAATCCATCTGGTTGCTCAATGTAGACTTCTTCTTCCAATTCACCATTAAGAAATGTTGATTTGACATCCATCCAATAAACCTTGAAATCTTTATGAGCAACATAGGCAAGAAATAATCTAACAGCTTCAATTCTAGCTACCGGAGCAAAAGTATCCTCATAATTAATTCCTTCCATCTGTGAATAACCTTTACAAACAAGTCTAGCTTTATTTTGGACAACTTAACCCTATTCATTCAACTTATTCCAGAATACCCGTTTAGTCCCAATTACATTTTTATCCTTAGGTCTAGGAACAAGAATCCATGTATTATTTTTCTCAATCTAATTCAATTCTTCTTCCATAGCTTTAATCCAATTTTCATCTTTACATTCTTCATCAACATTTTTAGGTTCAATCTTAGAAATCAAACAAATTTCTTCTGCAAGTCTTCTCCTAGTCATCACACCTATATTCTTATCACCAATAATCTGATTTTCTAAATGATTCAACCTCACACACCTGGGAGTTTTAGGATTTTCTTGAATTTTGGGCTCTTGAGCTCTTTCATTAGCATCTGCACCTTCATTCTCAGGCTTTTTTGGAGCAATCTGAACTTGACTTTGGGTCTACACTAGCTTTCCTTTATATGAATTGTCATCCTGATCACCAGAATCATATCCGCAAGATCTAATCTATCTTATATTACCCTCATCAACCTTCAAATTAGCACTTTCAACCATCTTTCTCAACCTTTTATTATAACACTGGTAGATCTTACTTTTAGTAGAATAACCAAGAAAGATTCCTTCATCACATCTAGTATCAAACTTTCCAAAATCTTTCTCTTTTGATATAGCATTTACTACCAAAAATTCTGAAATATCCAAAAGTAGGAGTATGACCAAACCATAACTCACAAGGAGTCTTACCAGTATCACCTTTGACATTTACCCAATTAAGAGTGTATATTGCAGTACTCACAACTTCTCTCCAAAACACATGCGAAACATTTCCTTCAATCATCATGGTTCTAGCAGCTTCTTGAACTGTTCTACTTTTTCTTTCAACAGCACCATTCTATTGTGGTGTCCTAGGAGCATATAATTGTCTCTTAACTCCATGCTCTTCACAATATGCATTAAACACATCGGAAGTGAATTCTCCACCTCTGTCAGATCTCAAAACACTTCGGCTTCAATCCAGTCTCAGTGTCAACTCTATCTTTGAAAATCTTGAACTTCTCCAATGCTTCAGACTTCTCCCTTAAGAAGGTAATCCACATCATTCTTTAATAATCATCAATCAACAACATGAAATACATGTCACCCTGCAAGCTTCTCACTCTAGAAGGACCACACAAATCAGTATGTACAAAATCCAACAATCCATTAAAATTATACTATTTGTTCTTATAAGTAACTCTTGTTTGCTTCCCTAATTGACATTCCTTACATACCGGATTAGAAGGCTTTATTAACTTTGGTAGATCTCTCACTGCTTGAGTAGAACTTATCTTAACCATGCAAGATTATGCTTTAAACCTTCAACATACAACACATCATCAGTATTGTGATACCATCAAGAGAAATAGAACCTCTACCATGGATTACACAAGCTTTGCTATCACCAAATCTTACTATACCACCATCAGACTTTTCCAAATTTACAAATTTACTCTTATCACCTGTCATATGATGAGAGAAACCACTCACAATTACCCATTCATCTTTCTCCTCAACTTTAGCAGCCAAAGATTTCTCCTTATTAATGCAACTTGTAGAATTTGTAGTTATAGGATCATCTACCTTGATAGAAATGAACACAAATTCATCTCCTGAATTTCCCTTATCCTCATCATCTATCACATCTTCATCATCAACATAATAACACTTCTTCTGATATTTAGGCTTATATGGTTTAAATGGATTCTTAGGATTTATCTCTCTTTCCAGACACCTTGATGCAAAATGTCCTATCTTGTTACATGAAAAACATTTAAGAGGTAACTTCCCTTCACACTTACCAACACCTTTAGGCAATCTTCTGGCAATAATTGCTTCAAGCTCCTCAAGATCTCTTTCTTCATCTTCCATCTCTTATATCTCTTTCTCATATCTAGATACTCTTGTAGAACTTTCTCTCGGATCATATCTTTGCTTCTCGAAAATAGTAGCTTTGAATGCAGATTTAGTCTTAGGAAGAGAGTCTCCAAACTCACTTAGCTCAAAAGAAGCAAGTTTACCAACCAACATGTTTCTTGTCACATTTGTCATAGTTTGAATCTCATCAATAGCAGCAACTTTATGTTTATAAGCAGGAGGCAAGGATCTCAACACTTTAGCAACAATCTTAGATTCTTTTAGAATACTCCACCAACACATCTGATTGAACATACAAGCTCATTCACTTTCTACATAAATAAGTAATGTTCTCCTCTTCACTCATCTTCAAGTTCTCATATTTACCCTTCAAGCTTTGCAACTTAGCAATCTTCACATCACTATCACCTTCATGCAAGGTCTCCAATTTCGTCCATATCTCATGAGCAATCTCCAAGTCCATCACATTAGTCATCTCAAAATCTGACAAGGTACTCAGCAATGCTTCCTTAGCTCTAATATTTTATTATACTTCCTTTATCTCATCCAGAGTAGTAGGACCATTCTGAGGAACATTATATACATTCTTAGTAATCTTCCAGTACTCTTCTCCAATGCATCTCAAATGACATTGCATCCAACTTTTCCAGAGAGTGTAGTTTGTTCAATCAAATCTCAGACTATCCTTCTTAAAAGAAAATGTTGCCATCCCAGATCTCCTCAAGTGATCAATCTTCTTCCAAAAGATCTAGATCTGATACAAATTGTTGGCAACAATGCAACAAACTGAGAGGGGCAGGGGGTGAATGAGTCTGCTCAAAACTTTATGCACCTTAAACCACAAATTAGATCTAATACTTAACAATTAAAGCATGAAACAACACCACATCAATAACACAAAGATTTTTGACATGGAAAAACCGGTTAAGGGAAAAACCACACTGGGAACCTACCCACAATGAGATAATACCCTTTTAGGAGTAAATGAAAATATTACAATGGGGAATGCACATGCATTCAGGCACACTGCCTAGAGCTCATTACTCTAATAAGAAACCTAAAAAGACTACAACCTTTAGGGAAGGCTCATTGCCTTATAGGAAGTCTCACTGACTTGCAAAAGCATTTAGACAACAATCTGGATTACATGAACTCTGGAAATAGCATCTCCATATGCTTGAGTACAATTCTAGTTAAGCACATAGTCTGCTTTACAACACTTCTCTTCTCTCCTTCACACTTCTGAAAGATCAAATCACTTGTTCACATATACAACCCGATCATACACACTCTCAAGGATCACATACACACATCTTACATGATTATTACATTTATTAATACAAGTCATCAACCCATGAAATATAGGTTGGCCAAACCCTTAATGTAAAATTACAAAATAATAACCTCACATGCTATAACAATGTATGCAAAATAAAACGATGTCAACTAAGTCATAGTCTGGACCTAAATCAATACCACAAATATGAAACACCTCTAAGAATTACACCTCGATCATCTGCAACATGCTACAACATCAATAATGTCGCATAACATGAAGAACATCAACGAACAAAGAAAGTCTTCAATAATGCGCACAATAATCAATGCGGACCACCAATATGCATAGAACATGATCTAGAGATATTCACAAGCAACATGAATTGCACCACAACAACCGCAACAACTCATATCACAAGAATCGTCATCGTCTTACTACCGGAGGTCAAGAACACCATCATAACTGACTGTCAGCCTGAAAGATTCGCTTGTGGATTTCCAAATCATGAACCAATCAAACTAAGGACACACATCAACATCCGGAAAACATACCACACATATGCAACTAAAGATATAGCAATTTTGGAGCAATGCAGAGCACAAACCAGAAAACATAATAACAAAAACAACCGAATAACATCCTTAATACCAGATCTTATAACTCAATCAAAACATCATGCAAACCTTTGCAAATGGGAATGAACCATCTACAAACAATATACCATAAACCCTTTAAACTGCACCAGATCATCTGCAAAACACAGGCTAAACCAATTCATTCAACCACATTGCAATACTGGAATACACATAAGAATATGTTGACATCAATGACAATACATCATTCCCGCAAACTTCTTAGCAACACCCAACAAACACTACACCCTATGCATGTCGATAGTTTAGATTTACGTGCCAAATTAATTCACCTATGATGAAAGAATGCCACCTCACCATGGTACTTGATTAATTCATTCTTGAAAGCTAGATTTTGGGAAAATGAGTAGCGAGTGTTCAATACGATCTTTTCACATGACTTTTACTTAAAACCTGTTGGGACTCATTAAAATTGAGTCAAGTTTAGAGGCACATTTCAAAATTTTGCTCTGCATGTCAGAAAACTACCTAAATGAGTTAGTTTGAATGGCCTAGTTAGAGAGGGGCTAAAGTGGAGCCAATTGAATTTCAAGGGGTAAGGCTCGAGATTCATGTCCTACAACTTTCATTTGGCCTATGAAATGATGTGAAACTTTCAGAATTCAGTTTGGATAAGTTTATGACGTACCCATTTCGAGGGGTGAGCTGAAAGTGCATTTTACGCACAAATGCAAATTTTATTGAGTAGCCTACTTTGAGTGTTTACATCTTTTGCCCTGTTGACCATCATGGAGAAATTCAAAATGGATTGATTTGTATGTATAAAAGTGTGCCTCCATGCAAAATTTCAAGTCTTCATGAATTCATTTGCTCAATTTTCAAAGCCAAATCAGTTTGCAGTTTGTGTGGTTTGACAAGGCCCTGTTTCGATAGCTAGTCGAAGCCCTGTTTTGCACAAGTGTAAAAGTTGCCTAAGTGAGTGTCATGTCAGAATGTTTGCTCTGGGTTATTATTGGTATAAATGAAAATCTATGTTTCAAATTTCAAGCCTCTGCCAATCCGTTTGATCGGTTTTCAAAAGGGGTTCATTGAGTCATCGTTTTCAATGATCCGTACTTTCAGTGCTATATACGTTAAAGTAGCCATTTTCATGAGCACGCCATTTGCACCCAATCAAACTTTTGGTTGAACTGAGAATCCAAAGATTTAATATGTACTTCAAGGTACCAGTGTTTCAAATTTGAGGGCCTACACAGGCCATTTGATATTTTTGAGAAAGGCATCATGTGTTGCCAGAACATTGACTTCATCAGGTCCGCAGTGTCGACAAAGCCAGTTGGTCATTTTCGCCGATTAATATCTCTTCGCTCGAGACTCATTTTGAGAAACCGTTTGGTAGAGTTAATCCTTGTATTTCAGAGTACACGCCTGTCAGATGGCGAGATCCAGAAAGGTGTTTTGACAGATTTGAAAATTACGTCTTCGTGATTAAATGCGAAAATGTGGCATAAGTGCCTGAAAGTTGCAAAATATGGTTTAATGATCCGAAAGAAATGCTGATTGATTCTAGAGGTAATTTTAAGGTTCCTGAGGTATTCCACGGGTCAGTTGCATGAAAACAATTTTTTTTTAGTCGGACCCACTTTCGGGCCCGACCTGGCCTATGCTTGTGCATCAATTTTTTGGTAAAGTGTTCTTCATGCATGCTAATGCCATTACCACCAACTCGGTATACAATATGACCCTTTATTTCCCATTCCCATGGTGAATTAAGCAAGGTGTAATTCCAATATGCTCCTTGCATGGTTTTTGAGAGGGGTGTTTTAAAATTTCAAGCAAAATGTAATTGCCAGCATATGGAGAGTCACGTGGAGGCTGGAGAATAATGTCTTTCTTCATGTCATCAATTGCAGCCATTGTTAGTACATATTGGGACCTTGTTATTGATTTGCAACTCTTGAACAACATATGCTCATAACATCCCTGGCCATCAAATGAGATTGGAAATGTGTTGACAGAGGTACATGCCAGAAATCTTCAGCAAATGCAACATGGTGTTGGTTGAAAGGGCTAAAGAAGAGTTTGAGTAAATGCAAACAAAGAAAATACAAACAACAACTCCTCCCTATTTTCTATGACATTGCAAGTAGAAGGTGTTGAAAAGGGTTTTAGAGACTTTTATGCAAATGAAATTGCAGCTCCAGCGTGGTTTTTGTTTTGGACAGTAGAAACTCCAAGCAAGTAATATGTCACACCCATTCTCTTCCTTTGCCAGTCATCCCTCTAATCTCACGTGGCATGGTGAATCCCTCTGCTAGGTGGAAGGAGGAGAAACAGTGGGCAGCATGGCATGTTTGAAAGTTTAAAACTTTGGTAAAATGCAAACAAAATTTCAAAACAAAGAAACATAGCAATGAAAACCCTCCCACGTGACTCTTGAAAAGGGGCATTGAAACATGGTATGATGCAAAATGCAGTAGCTCCTCCCTCATGTGCCCTCCCAAAGCATCCTCCCATGCTCACGTGGTGATGGAGAAGAGGGCCATCAAAGAATTTCAAAAGAAATGCAGCAGGCAGCGTCGAAGGCATTAAAACAAGTTCCAGCAAATGCATGTTGGCAGGCATGAAACAGCTAAAACCCATGGTACATACTCCTCCCCCACGTGAAACATCAAATGCAAAATGTAATAGCATCCTCCCTTATGTGACAATAGGTAAAGAAATTCTGAGCAGTTAGTATAATGAGAGAGGCCATTAAAGTTGCAGAAATTGCTTCACAAATGCATTCCCAGGCATAATGCATTATCCCACATTCACTGTGGAGGGGAACCCTTTGATATTTAAATACAAATCTCCACCCATCTAATATGTCAAATCCATCAAGGCTTTTGACGGATGGTGCCCGTTGGGCACCCAAGTGGACCCCACACGCATGGGTGCGGATCCCAAGATGATCGAGAAGGCGACAGATGGTGACATGTGGACCCCACATAGGCACGGTTCCCGAGGCAAGCAGAATTTTGTAGAGGAGGGCTACCTTAACCAGTGAGCAGGTTGCAGAGGATCCGACGAAGCGCGTTGATTCGCAAGCCAAAGATGCTCGGCAGTTAAACCCCTCGAAACAACGAAAAGAGGTAAAGACCCTGTAGGTTCAGCAGATCGGACGGCTTGCACGACTTCGCGAAGGAAAGAAGCTCGCCAGTTAAGGGCTGCAAAATGGCGAAAAGCCCAGGCCGAAAATGCAATGAAAGTGAGAAGTTAAAGATTGAGCATGTCTGCAGTGATCCAACGGCTTGCCTGATTTCGGAGCCCGAAGTTGCTCGCCTGTTACCCATCGCGAAGTAGTGAAATCCAGGTGGCAGTGTGACATGGCGGTCTAGCTCACTGGTCGACCGAGGTGGCGGTGACGTGGCATGCAGTTGGCGCACAGTTGGCGATGAGATGGTGCTGAGGTGGCCGACAAGCAAGCGGACACGTGGCAGTGATGAGGTGTCATTCGAGGTGGCACCCAGTGGACCCTACGAGCCAATCAGAGATCGCCATGTGGCAGGGCGTCAGGGCAGAAAAGGAGCCAAAAATCAAAATTAAAATCAGTTAAATGTATAGTGCAAACTATATTTAAAAAATGAAAAATTTAAATGATTGTGCATGCATACATGATTAATTCGCCCAGAGGTCCATTTTTGCTCAAAATGGCAAGTATTATATATTGTCGGAAATCTCTCGAGATGAGGAATGTAGTTATGAAGTTTTTTTCAACAAAGATTAGATATTTTGAGAGCAGTTTCCATGGGAAAGAAGAGGAAAGTGAATTCAGTTGGAAAAGAGACACTTGGCAATTTCAGTTGCAAACCTAATTTGTTCCCTCTTCCTTCTTATTCTATTTTTCTTCTCATTTGTAATGGTTCCAGAATTCTGCGAGGAAGGGCTCCAATTTTCATGGCTTCCATTTTCTGAAATTCTTGACCCAAACTTGTAAAGTTCTATGGATCTATTCAAGGTATAGAGGTTGCAGTGTAGTGTTGTAGATGTTGTTTTCTAGTTGCAGATCTTACTTGTGTCTGGCATGAGTAATTTTCCCACATTATTGTCTCTGTATATGCATTTCATTATTATGAATTCAATCCTCAAGGAGGATGAAATTGGTCAATTTCAAGGAGGTTGTGTGATTGCTTGTGGGTATCCTTCAATGAAGGTTTTAAACTCTATGATCAGTCATAAATAATGGAATGTGTCCCAGATCTGATGATCTTGTAAATGGATTGAGTAATGCATTAGTATAAGGTATTGATGCAGGAATATCATTTAAGGAGAACCAATTTGTGACTAGGATGTATATTTACAGTTCTGGGTGTGTGACTCTGTTGCCCAATGAACAAGGCACTGGTCTTGCAAATTTGGGGATAATTTTAGATTAAAACATATTAAAAGATAAATCTATTTCCCTTTATGTTTAGGGGTGTGTTCTTTTCATTCCAAGCTCTGTTTTCATTTACGGTTTATACAGATTTAACCAATCTATAGTGTGTTTTCTAAATTGGGTGAGCTTGTGGAATGGTTTATCTGCTTCATTGATGCTATCATGGTGAGTAAATGAGTTAATTTCATGCATCAAAGGTATACCCGTCTAGGTTTTGCAGAGCCTGGAGAGTAGAAGGATTTAGATCCTTGTCATGTTGTCCAAGCCCTAAGGTTCTTCATAGATTGAATTGGCTACTTCATAGATCAATTGCAGGTGTGCTTGGGTTAATCATTTTTTATGAACAACAAATTTGGTGACTCTACTGAGGAGTGTGTTGTAATAATTCATGTTGAATCAAATCCCATGAATCTAGCCAAAATTCATTTGGGGAAGAGTTTTAGAAGTGTAGAAATCTGAAAGTCATTTTCAGATTTGGAAGTGTATACCTTGAAAACTTTTGTTGCTGAGAAATTCAAAAATATTGTGTGACTTTGCTATGTGGTGAGACTCAGAAATTTGAAAGTGTTCAGAGTGAAGATCAGTGGTTAAGTTTTATTCCTCTTCAGGGAGGTGGCGACTCTGTAAGAATGAACTTGAGATTCAGAGGAGTTCTTCAAATTTCCAGTCAGAAGTGAAGTGAACAGCAGTAGCAATTTTTTCTCCAGGTATTCCTCAAAGTATTAATGAGACAATTCATGTTCCTTATGAGGTGAAAAATTCACCGTTAAAAGGAAAAGAAATTTACAGTATGCATACTTCATGTTTTTGAAATAAATTTCAGTTAAATGATCAAAGAAGTATGTAGTTCTGAAGTTAATGACTGCAAGGTTTTAAAAGAATTTATAAAATAGTAAGATGCATGATAATGGTTCAGTGAATGCTATAAAACTGATGGATCCAGATGTAGTTCCTAGATCCGAGAATCCTTTGTCAAATCTGAAAGAGATCAATAGAGAAATTATAATATGTCTTCAAATGATCCAAAAGAGATTTGTTTGGTTGTTAAAAAGGAAAGTAGGGACAAGAAAAAAAGAAGAATCATCATATGTTTTCTATGGAAGATTTTTAGCTGCATCAAATGAGCTTTCAGCTAATACTAGACCCCATGAGTTTGTTTTGATTGAGTTATTCTTAGAGCTTTATGAGCCTGACTCAGTTAATTGGTCTACTGCCTTCAGAGAAGAATGTGTTGAATGTATTAAAGAATGGATAGATATGATTGAAGGAATTCAATCTGAAAATATACACAAGATTAAAAATAATGAAGGAGATAAGCCCCTGAGTGGATGTACCTCCTATGATGCTGAATGTGATTATTCTCAGTATGACAGTTTAGATGTGTATTTAGAGTGAGAAGAAATTTATGAGAACAATAATTGTTCAACTAATCAAGAGCCCGTTGAGGTTTCAGATGTTAATGATGTAGATCACCTTGTTGTTGATTTCAATCCACAAAATGTTGGCAAACAAAGTTGTGAAACTATGTTGCAACATGTAGCAACACATTATGAGTAGCGTGATAAAGGATATGATGCAGATGCAAGTTATTGTGATCATGAAATAAATGTGCATAGAGACATGACCACTGCAAATCCAATGCCTTTATCAGATTGGGACAATGTTTACATCTCAGAGGATGAAGCTAAGGAAAATGAAAATGAAGAAGGAGGTTCACTATGTAGTGAGCAAATTTCAGAACTCTTAGCTGCTGATTTTCAGAGATATGGATTCAAAAATGTGCCCAATCTTTCATACCCATTCAGTAAATGTTTTGATACTGATGATGTTTTTGAGGGTGTAAAAAATGATACATGTGATGTTGATTCTCTTCCTATGTTTGATAGACAAAATGATAATGCATATATGGTTGATAGGTATGGTGATGTAGATTCATATGTTGATATGAACTCTGGCTTTGATATGCATTATGTGGATCTACCTTTTAAAAGACATGACAGATCTGAGGTGTTTTTCTCAGATTTGCAAGGAGGAAATGAACCATTGGCAAGTAAAAATCATGCATTTTCATGTGTGCAAAATGCTGATAGTTTTTGTGATCAGCCAGTTGAAGTGCAGACATGTTATGAGGAAGTTATCCTCTCTAGTTTGCAGGATATTATTGTGAAAGAGTGTTTATTATTTTAGCAAACTAGCAATAAGGATCTGTCTGATATTCCCAACTTTTAGAGGGAGTCGGATTACTTCTCATTTCAGCAAAGAAGTAATGGTAAAAAATATGACACTCTTTGGTCACCTAGTGACCAATCCTCTCAGCATGTGTTTGATTTTCAGAGATATCATGACTATGAACATGCTGCTGATTATGTTTTATATGCCCAGCTGCTCAGAAGTGGAAGTGTTTCTAATCAGGCAGATTGGAATGATGATCTCAACTTACCTCTGGTTTGTGGAAAAGAGAATCATGTCTTCGACAGAGGTAAAAGTTGATTTCAGTTTTGATGGCTCGGGGCTACTTATAAGTTGTATATTTTGTACAGTTGCTTTGCTTCAATTGTGTGGTTTTCAATAAGTGCCCTGTTGTTTGGGTAGAATAAGGAAGCCCTATTTTTGAGAAGAGAATGATCCGTTTTTGGGTGGTCTGCTTAACCATAGATATCTGGATTCTAGTGTTGATCTTGCAATCAACCATCCCCAGTCAGAGCCACTGTTAGGACTCATTAAAATTGAGCCAAGTTTAGAGGCTCATTTCAAAATTTTGCTCTGCATGTCAGAAAAGTACCTAAATGAGTCAGTTTGAATGGCCTAGTTACAGAGGGTAAAGTGGAGCCAGTTGATTTTCAAGGGGTAAGGCTTGGGATTCATGTCCTACACCTTTCATTTGGCCTATGAAATGATGTGCAACTTTCAGAATTCAGTTTAGATAAGTTTATGAGGTACCCATTTTGAGGGGTGAGCTGAAAGTGCATTTTAGGCACAAATGTACATTTTAGGCACAAATGTAAATTTTATTAAGTAGCCTTCTTTGAGTGTTTACATCTTTTGCCCTGTTGATCATCATAGAGAAATTAAAAATGGATTGAATTGTATGTATAAAAGTGTGCCTCCGTGCAAAATTTCAAGTCTTCATGAATTCATTTGCTTAGTTTTCAAAGCCAAATCAGTTTGCAGTTTGTGTGGTTTGACAAGGCCCTGTTTTGACAGCTAGTCGGAGCCCTGTTTTGCAGAAGTGTAAAAGTTGCCTTAGTGAGTGTCATGTGAGAATGTTTTCTCTGGGTTATTATTGGTATAAATGACAAGCTATGTTTCAAATTTCAAGCCTCTGCCAATCCGTTTGATCGGTTTTCAAAAGGAGTTCATTGAGTCATCGTTTTCAATGATCCGTACTTTCAGTGCTATATCAGTTAAAGTAGCCATTTTCATGAGCACGCCATTTGCACCTAGTCAGACTTTTGGTCGAACTGAGAATCCAAAGGTTTAATATGTACTTCAAGGTACCTATGTTTCAAATTTAAGGGCCTACGCAGGTCATTTGATATTTTTGAGAAAGGCATCATGTGTTGCCAGAACATTGACTTCATCAGGTCCACAGTGTCGACAAAGCCAGTTGGTCATTTTCGCCGATTAATATCTCTTCGCTCGAGACTCATTTTGAGAAACTGTTTGGTAGAGTTAATCCTTGTATTTCAGAGTACACGCCTGTCAGATGGCGAGATCCAGAAAGGTGTTTTGACAGATTTGAAAATTACGTCTTCGTGATTAAATGCGAAAATGTGGCATAAGTGCCTGAAAGTTGCAAAATATGGTTTAATGATCCGAAAGCAATGCCGATCGATTCTAGAGGTAATTTTAAGGTTCCTGAGGTATTCCACGGGTCAGTTGCATGAAAACAATTTTTTTTTAGTCTGACCCACTTTCGGGCCCGACCTGGCCTATGCTTGTGCATCAATTTTTTGGTAAAGTGTTCTTCATGCATGCTAATGTCATTACCACCATCTTGGTTTACAATATGACCCTTTATGTCTTGTTCCCATGGTGAATTAAGCAAGGTGTAATTCCAATATGCTCCTTGCATGGTTTTTGAGAGGGGTGTTTTAAAATTTCAAGCAAAATGTAATTGCCAACATATGGAGAGTCATGTGGAGGCTGGAGAATAATGTCTTTCTTCATGTCATCAATTGCAACCATTTTTAGTACATATTGGGACCTTGTTATTGATTTGGGAATCTTGAACAACATATGCTCATAACATCCCTGGCCATCAAATGAGATTGGAAATGTGTTGACAGAGGTACATGCCAGAAATCTTCAGCAAATGCAACATAGTGTTGGTTGAAAGGGCTGCAGAAGAGTTTGAGTAAATGCAAACAAAGAAAATACAAACAACAACTCCTCCCTATTTTCTATGACATTGCAAGTAGAAGGTGTTGAAAAGGGTTTTAGAGACTTTTATGCAAATGAAATTGCAGCTCCAGCGTGGTTTTTGTTTTGGACAGTAGAAACTCCAAGCAAGTAATATGTCACACCCATTCTCTTCCTTTGCCAGTCATCCCTCTAATCTCACATGGCATGGTGAATCCCTCTGCTAGGTGGAAGGAGGAGAAACAGTGGGCAGCGTGGCATGTTTGAAAGTTTAAAACTGTGGTAAAATGCAAACAAAATTTCAAAACAAAGAAACATAGCAATGAAAACCCTCCCACGTGACTCTTGAAAAGGGGCATTGAAACATGGTATGATGCAAAATGTAGTAGCTCCTCCCTCACGTGCCCTCCCAAAGAATCCTCCCATGCTCACGTGGTGATGGAGAAGAGGGTCATCAAAGAATTTCAAAAGAAATGCAGCAGGCAGCATGGAAGGCATTAAAACAAGTTCCAGCAAATTCATGTTGGCAGGCATGAAACAGCTAAAACCCACGGTGCATACTCCTCCCCCACGTGAAACACCAAATGCAAAATGTAATAGCATCCTCCCTTACATGATAATAGGTAAAGAAATTCTGAGTAGTTAGTATAATGAGAGAGGCCATTAAATTTGCAGAAATTGCTTCACAAATGCATTCCCAGGCATAATGCATTATCCCACATTCATTGTGGAGGGGACCCTTTGATATTTAAATACAAATCTCCACCCATCTAATATGTCAAAGCCATTAGGGCTTTTGACGGATGGTGCCCATTGGGTGCCCAAGTGGACCCCACACACGTGGGTGCGGATCCCAAGGCGATCGAGAAGGCGACATGTGGACACCACCTAGGCATGATTCCCGAGGCAGGTGGAATTTCGTAGAGGAGGGCCGGCTTAACCAGTGAGCAGGTTGCAGAGGATCCGACGAAGCGCGTTGATTCGCAAGCCAAAGATGCTCGCCAGTTA
This sequence comes from Cryptomeria japonica, assembly GCF_030272615.1. Lineage (NCBI taxonomy): Eukaryota > Viridiplantae > Streptophyta > Pinopsida > Cupressales > Cupressaceae > Cryptomeria > Cryptomeria japonica. Next base: position 333,109,588 of record NC_081415.1, read on the forward strand.
GACCTTGCGAAACAACGAAAAGAGGTAAAGACCCTATAGGTTCAGCAGATCGGACGGCTCGCACGACTTCGTGAAGGAAAGAAGCTCGCTAGTTAAGGGCTGCGAAATGGCGAAAAGCCCAGGCTGAAAATGCAGTGAAAGTGAGAAGTTAAAGATCGAGCATGTTTGCAGTGATCCAACAGCTCGCGTGATTTCGGAGCCCGAAGTTGCTCGCCCATTACCCATCGCGAAGTAGCGAAATCCAGGTAGTAGTGTGACATGGCGGTCCAGCTCGCTGGTCGATCGAGGTGGCGGTGACGTGACATGCAATTGGCACACAGTTGGCAATGAGATGGTGCTGAGGTGGCCGACAAGCAAGCGGACACGTGGCGGTGATGAGGTGTCATCCGAGGTGGCACCCAGTGGACCCTACGAGCCAATCAAAGATCGCCACGTGGCAGGGCACAAAAGGAGCCAAAAATCAAAATTAAAATCAGTTAAATGTATAGTGCAAACTATATTTAAAAAATGAAAAATTTAAATGATTGTGCACACATACATGATTAATTCGCCTAGAGGTCCATTTTTGCTCAAAATGGCAGGTATTATATATTGTCAGAAATCTCTTGAGATGAGGAGTGCAATTATGAAGTTTTTTTCAACAAAGATTAGATATTTTGAGAGTAGTTTCCATGGGAAAGAAGAGGAAAGTGAATTCAGTTGGAAAAGAGACACTTGGCAATTTCAGTTGCAAACCTAATTTGTTCCCTCTTCCTTCTTATTCTAATTTTCTTCTCATTTGTAATGGTTCCAGAATTTTGTGAGGAAGGGCTCCAGTTTTCATGGCTTCCATTTTCTGAAATTCTTGACCCAAACTTGTAAAGTTCTATGGATCTATTCAGGGATAGAGGTTGCAGTGCAGTGTTGTGGATGTTGTTTTCTAGTTGCAGGTCTTACTTGTGTCAGGCATGAGTTATTTTTCCACATTATTGTCTCTGTATATGCATTTCATTATTATGAATTCAATCCTCAAGGAGGATGAAATTGGTCAATTTCAAGGAGGTTGTGTGATTGATTGTGGGTATCCTTCAATGAAGGTTTTAAACTCTATGATCAGTCATAAATAATGGAATGTGTCCCAGATCTGATGATCTTGTAAATGGATTTAGTAATGCATTAGTATAAGGTATTGATGTAGGAATATCATTTAAGGAGAACCAATTTGTGACTAGGATGTATATTTACAGTTCTGTGTGTGACTCTATTGCCCAATGAACAAGGCACTGGTCTTGCAGATTTGGGGATAGTTTCAGATTAAAACATATTAAAAGACAAATCTATTTCCCTTTATGTTTAGGGGTGTGTTCTTTTCATTCCAAGTTCTGTTTTCATTTACGGTTTATACAGATTTAGCCAATCTGTAGTGTGTTTTCTAAATTGGGTGAGCTTGTGGAATGGTTTATCTACTTCATTGATGCTATCATGGTGAGTAAATGAGTTAATTTCATGCATCAAAGGTATACCCGCCTAGGTTTTGCAGAGCCTGAAGAGTAGAAGGATTTAGATCCTTGTCATGATGTCCAAGCCCCGAGGTTCTTCATAGATTGAATTGGCTACTTCATAGATCAATTGCAAGTGTTCTTGGGTTAATCATTTTTTATGAACAACAAAACCGACTGGGGAAAAACTTGACGTGAGACATTAATCACTTGATTTTCTATAGATTTTAAAATCTACGGAAAGACACCTGGCATGTGTTTGAACAACTTGTGCTTCCCAAGGACACCGCCACAAACTTGTTGTCCTTTCGCCATCTTGGCTTCGCATGCTGGACGTTTAATTCTAGCCAGATTATGAACATCTCGATATGACGTTATTATTGTACTATTACCACCTCGATTTCTAGGCTTGGTCTATAAATTGGGCATGAGTTATGACAACAAAACCCACCCTAGGCTAGCTTTTGAATTTAGACACTTAACCAATTCGTAGCTTTTGTAAGGCTCCTTCCTTAAGCGAAAATGCCTATTGACACTTCTATTAGGCTTGTAAGCTCAAAGCTGCAATTGGATTTTCTTGGGGAAGTCACCGATAATAGGTTGTTAAGAATGACTAAGGTGAAACATGCCTTAGCAATTTTGGCTATTAAATGGATCCTAGGTGATGATTTCATGACCAGGGAAGATAGATATAAGGTAAATATTGACATTGCCTCTTGGTTTTTTGCTTCTCTACTAGACTTAGGTGAACCCAAAGGTAATATCATTCTACTTACCAGAGAGGTTTTTCTAGAATATTTGCTTGGTGGCTTGGATGAGATTGTGCATACTATGGTGGTAGGTCTTGGCATTCCCACTGCAACAGACCTTTGACTCTATAATGATCTTGGTGAGGCGGTCACCTGGCTTCCCTTTGGTGGAGGATTTTGCACGACCAATGTGGAAGGACAACACTTGAAGTCTTCTAGCGTCGGTCACTTTCTGATGTGACTCATGAGTGTGGAGCCAATTTATGGTTTGGAGTGGTATACTAGATTTTGGAATCTTGTTTCTCCACACGCTCATGCTGTTGTGCTCCCTTCTTTTCTAGCCTTTGCTCCAGTGCCTCCTGTTACTACTATCACCTCCTCCAGCGAAGATGATGAAGAAGAAATAGACTAGACAATTGCAAGTCAATGCTCTTGTTTTTCCACACATGTATTGTAGTCCTCAAAACCCTAAATTCACTTGTGAGCCCACTTTTGCATCAATTTATCCCTTCCCTTGTCAATCTTGTTTGCACACATGATCTATCAAACCAACAAATCAAGGCATGGGCATTGTTTTATAACAATTTCATCTTGAATAAGGTGTTATGGGTTCTTCATCAGTGAACAAAAGAAGAAGAGATACAACACTAATTCATGAGACAACCCAAGGGTCAATAATCCTCATGATGTCATCTATAAATAGAAGTCATACAGTGACAAAGTGAATCAACCATGGAGAAAGAACACAATGAAGAGAAGAATTTCCTCTTGAAGAAATGGTACTACCCCAAGCATCTGATAAGGCTGAAGTTTGCTGGCCAAGGACACAAAGACTATGAAGGGTGCAAGTTCTTGTTCCAGATCAAGATGCCATTCCCAAACCTAAGTACTTCAATCATAGGGTGTCTTATAATAGCATGAAGATCAAACAAAGGATGATGTAAATAGAGTTGTGTCTCTGGACTCTTATTTTCAGTTATGCATTTGCAATTTCATTTTGACAAATTTCATGTAATGTCAGAAATTGTAATTGCATGTAAGTGAATTACAAGTTGAAAGAAAATAGGACTGTAATTTGAATAAGCCATAGTTAATTATTTAGTTGTTGGAATAAGTCTCAGTTGGCTAGACTTCTCCCACATTTTTCTCTCAGACCCTCTCCTATATATAAACGAGGCTACTCTATGTAATTTTTATCTTTTGGCAATGCAACAAAATTATGCCACTTTGCATGTGCACTCTAAGACTTTGGGCTTAGATGTAAATCAAATTTCTTTCAATAAAAGAGGCAACTTGTGTTGAGATTTTGTGCCAATTCAAGTTGTTATGTAACAACATTTTCTAGAATTGATTATGTTTTGTCTTCTATTGTTCAAGAGGGATTAAATTCAATCTTGCAGACTTTGAGCTGCTAATTGTATTTAGAGTTATAGGTTTGGTTTTCAGACTTGGTCTTCTATAATTTGAGTTGTTTATCACATTTGGAGCTAGTGTAGAAATCTCAAGTAAGGAGATAACTTGTAGACTTTGTTCTTCTTTTATTTTTAAGGCTTGTGCATGTAAGGTGAAGTGCATCATATAGATAGACTTTGAGTTTTTGTGTGTTGTACATTGTTATCATTTTGATAAGGTCAATAGGACAGTAGGAGTGTTGAAGACTTTGTGCTTTCATTTCTATTTTCCCGTCCTGGGGAAGTGACATAAATCTTTATACTTTTGTGGAAACTTTTCTTCCATTTATGTTCTAAAAATCCTACAAAAAGTTTCATTTTTGTATTTACTATTGTGTTGTAACTTCTTTTCTGAAATAAGAGAAAGAATATCATTTATTATGAAGAAAGAGAATAAGATGTCATACCACCCAAATTATGTTAGTGTTAATAGTAGTAAAGGGGGACCCTTCCCTTAGAATTAAGAGAGTTTTTACTCACATGTTGTGGTTAAAAATCAGAATTTTGCATGCCTCCCCATGTGTACCAAATTTTCAACCAACACGCACACATAATTTTGATAGTGGTAGTCCTTGCGGAGAAATCTCCACCCAATAGGCCATTATGGCACTCATGGAGAATTTTCTTTGCCTGCTCTTTATTCACGCACCTCAAGAGGATTCAATTGAAATTCCTTTTAAACAACACTCCTTCAATCAATGCATACTCACTATTTTGTAGTCTATAGAACCTTCTTTAATGGGGAGGGATACTTGGTGGATATTTATCAGTCTGCATGAAGGTGATCCTATCCGTTACCCAACAACCTTCATGAAGGTGATCCTATTCGTTACCCAACAACCTTCAAGATCCAAATTGTTAACCAAAACTTGCCTTGGCTAATTTGTTTCATCTCCAAATATGAGTTCTTGAGCCATGTATTCACATAATCCTTTCCCATAGACTATCTTAGTTGGCCTAACCTCAATATCGTACTCTAAAAGTTTTGGTGATCCAGTTAGTCTGCTTCTTTGTTATTTATCCCTCCATGACATATTCTCGCACATTGGGATGTGTGACATAGACTATTGTTTTATTGCAGGTGATTAGGTGTCGGGATTTATTGAACCCTTTGATGATGGCAAAATCTTGTCTCTCCACAAATTTGTATTTAATTCATAATTCTTAAGCATCCTATAATGGAATGCTATAAGATGATCACCATTTCCTTCACCATCTTTCTGAGTTAAAACCATAGCTATACTGTGTTCGCCACTATAGACATACATGTTGAAATCCTTGGTGAGATTCGAGTTAACTAATACTGGGGTGGAAGAAATAGCTTCTTTAACTTTTTCAAAAGTTTCCCTCACTTGCATGGTCCATTTGAAAGGTTTATCCTTCTTTAACATGAGGGTGATAGGCCTAATCATCCCTGCAAAGTCTGATATAAATCTACTAACAAAATTGATCTTTCCCAACAAGGATTGAACACCTTTCTTATTTACTAGTAGGGGCAATTATTTAATAGTGGCTACCCAATTTGGATCACTTGCAATTCCCTTTTTGGACATCATATGCCCTAGCAATTTCCCTTGTGGAACTCTGAAAATACACTTTTTAGGGTTTAGGGAAACTCTAAACTCTAGGTATTTCTGGAAATCTAATTCTAGGTGATCAAAATGACCTTCCTTGTGTTTGGAAAACATGGTCATGTAATCCATATAGATCAAAATTATTTTATTTATCAACTCCTTGAAGGTTGTATCCATCGCTCTCTGCAAGGTATCTCCTACATTGGAGAGATTGAAGGGCATTTTGGCATATGCAAATGATCCCCATTTTGTAGTGAACGTTGTTTTGTGTTGGTCTTCTTCTTTGACAAGAACTTGATTATACCCTAAAATGCCATCCAGCATAGAAAACATCTTGGATCCTACCACTGTCTATAGGATTTTCTTCATGGAAGGCAGAGGGTAATGATCTTTCAAAGAGGCCCTGTTCAAATCTCTAAAGTCCACATAGAGGCGGATGTCTCCATTTTTCTTACAAACAAGAACTAAATTAGAAACCCATGTGTTGTGTTTGATCAAATATATAATCCATGAGTCTATCAATTTTTGAAGCTCCTGAGACATTAAGGTATGAATCTTAGGGTTCACTAGTCTATGTTTCTACCTGATAGGCGTTGCACCTTCAACAAGCTTAGTAGTATGTTGAATGATCTCAAGATTATACCCTTTCAAGTCATCATAAGACCACACAATGAAACCTTTATACATCTCACAAAAATAAAACAATCTATTTGTCTTTTTGTGGAACATACTTCCCAACCTTTAGCTTCTTGCCTTCAACAACCTCCAACTTAGTATAATTTCCCTTGTCCACTATAAAGTTTCTCTTATCATTTCGAGAATCATCATAATTGAACAAGTTTTCCAAGATAATCAGCCCTTTTGGAATCTTATTAGTTTTGAGTTGGATGATTTGATCTTCATATGCCTCTATTACTTTGGGTTGTAACTTCTCAACAAAGTCATAGGATTATTGGATAAACATTGAAATATGCTCATCACTCTCAAACACTTTCCAATTTTGATCATTATCCAGGAAAACTGGTCTCACTATCATCCAGAAGAAGTACTTGTTATTTAGTAAATCAAAAACCTGATCAAACTAGGATCCTACCATGCCCAACCAATCTGCAGTTACATTTTGCCTTTTGGGAACTCTTGAATATCAAAGGCTTCAAAACTCTCTATCAAATCCCAAACTCTATGTCAGTAGGAGCACATGCGGACATTTTTTGCTGCAAATATACCCTACACTTACTTAACCACCAATTCAGGATCTCTAAGGACTCTCAGTTGTTTAATACCCATGTGTTTTAGAAGGCTCAATCCATGAACCAAACCTTCATACTCTGCCACATTATTTGAGTAAGTGAACTAGAAACAAAATAATCGAAGGGTTTTCTCGTCGGATGGGGATCTCAGGCAAATGCCAACTTTGGATCTTGTTTTGCATCTCACTCCATCAAAATGCAGAGTCCATGACTTCGAAACTCGGTCTTCTTCTTCCTTTCTTTTATCCTGGGAATCATTTGAGACCTTGGGGATTACTTGATTTTCATCAAAAATCACATAAGTTCCAATGCTCGTAGCATGGTAATTAGCGAATGGATATGTGTCTATAAAATTTTTAACACAAAATTTTACACCCTTGGTGATCAGGCTTGACCACCAACCTTGTGAAACATTGAATCAACCTCTCAAGTGTGGGACCTTGCGTTGTTGTGAGGTTGAATCTCCAGAGAAGGCTAATTTTTTCTTCAATCTGAATGTAGAGTGTTGGACCAACCCAACACTGATAAAACTAATATATGGTTTGACAGGGAAAAGGGAGAAAGAGAAGGGTTGCATGAAAGGAGGGAAATAGGGTTTGCACCCAGACTGAAATGATGATCTCCCCTGGCTATAGCTGCACAGAACATAATTAAAACCGCTCAGAAGATACACAAGTTTATATCCAAGTCTATCTTTCTAAGACTGAGTCAAGGTTGGAATTATTAACAATGGAAAAGGAACGAACAATGTTCTTAGAAGCCACTCTAAGAGGAGTCAACACTATCGTGCATGCTAAGAAAACAAGAAAAAGATGTATTCATACAAACAGGTCAGAAAATACACACATTTTGCATAAATTGAAACTAGGTAAGACAAGTAGATTCTATTAATGTAGAGGCAAGGAAAATTTATAGATGCAGAGAGACATAATAATTTTGTATGAGAAAAGAAGGGAGAAGATCTTGAGAAAAATGTACAAAATTGCCTTTATAGTTCAGGAATAACTTAGATGGTTGCAATTGAGAAAAACCTAAACCCACTTGGGTTAGGTTACAAAAATATCAGAGGAGAGGGAGAGATCAGATCCGAGATTTGATGGCATGCTACAACTAGCTCTGGGAGTGTCCTCTGCATTTGGAAGCGCAAAAAAAACCCCCTCAGCTAAGTAATCCCTGCCAACAAGCATGGTTGAGCACACTTGTAGGGACAAAAGTCTTTGTTCTGCATTAAAGAGGGCATGGTGGCCTCTGAAAATGACCTGCAAGGTCACGTCTAAAGTAATGACGAGAAAATCTGGTGGTTGGAGGGCGATCAAATTTGATATGAGGTGTCGACTTGAGCAGGAAGAATGTCTCAACAGTCGGGTCGACAACAACCCCTTGCAAAAGTTCAAATGCCAATGGTCTCCATGAATTCAAATGCTGACCATTGATCTGAGATATTCACACGAAGATGGACGCGTTATATCTCTCCATCTAGGCCTCCAGCAGGCCTAATCGATGATTAAAACATGGACATCGGATCAGGCCTTTATGAAGATTCGACAGCCACAATTGGTCGACGTGACACCCTGGGTCCACGTATCCTTACTGTGTTTGACCGTTAAACAGCCCCTGAATTCCTATCCCACAAGGCTCCTATAGGCCTGACTTTACCTTGTGGGATAAGTGTTTTTTTTTATTTTGCTTTTCTTTTGTTATCCCGTGGGACCACTTGTGTCTTTGTTTCCTTCTGCAGGATAAGAGTTCTTTGTTTTACTCTTATTTCCTTATCCCACGGGACCTTTGATGTGTTTTCTCAACCTCACGGGATAAGAAGAAACCTTTCACTTTTCTTTCTTATCACGTGGTCCATCTTTTATCATCGTTCCACTCTATGGGATAAAGAGAATTACTTCCTCGCCTTCGAAAATTCTTATCCCGCAGCCTCTGCTTGTTGTGTTTGAGAATCCTGCAATCAGTAAGAGAAAAGGGGAAACCGACCCGCTGACGACCAAGAGCCCCTCCAGTTGGTTGAACCTAAGTGAGTTGACCGACTCACTCGGTCAACTTGAAAAAGAACTGGAGCCCACTTTGCACTTTTCTTTGTTACTTTGCTTATCCCACACGGTCTCAACTTTCTTCATTTATCTCCACGGTATAAAAACCTTGCCAAACACTTAGCCAACTGGATCCCACCTCAGTGGTCAATAACACGACCCGATCAATGTTCAATAACACGACCCATTATTGACACATCATATAACCCTTGTGTTATATGATTTTGAAAAACTATGAAGAAGCAGCTAACTCTGTTGAGACCGATAACATGACATGTTATCGGTGTTGACTAACACGAAATGTTAGTTAAACTGAAATCTTGGATCTGAGCTCTTCTAAGATTGGCACAAAAATATCCAACACAACTCATTGAGGAAAACTTCTTGTTTAGGAGTCTAATCACCAGTTACCTCCTCATCTTCTAGTAGTTCAACACATCGCATTTCATCCTTGATAATAGGGGTATAGGCTACCTCGAAATTCATCAAGGCTTTATCAATTATATGCTTAGAATGTAAAGGCTCAGATACTATTTTTAATTTTTCCCCTTTCTTAGTTCTCGGGATAAGGTGTGACCAGTCTAGAGAAAGACACCTGTCTATTTTTGCAGTGAAATCTCTTAATAGGAAAAGACCAAAAATAGGGGGAATATCGATTATCATCACCTCTTGGGAAACTATAATACGAGGACAAGCATACAAGGTGAGTAGAAGGTTTTTAATCATGCTTATGGCTTGAACTTTATTCCCATCAATATGCATGGCTCCTCTATCTAAGCGCTCATATTCAAGCTTTAGGACCTCAACTATTTGTTTAGGCATTGCAGTACTACTAGCTCCGAAGTCGATTATGAAGTAATTTATCCCCTACAATGAGAGTGAAAGAGAAGGGAGTAGGTTTTGGTTTGTCTACCTTTTCATTCATGGGAGCCTCTCCTTCATTTGTGAGCACTGCAATCTGATGTGATTGACTCCCAACTTCAAGTCTTTTATCTTTTGCTAGGGCCGGTCTTGCAACGGGTATGGTTGTGATATTCCCCGTCTCACCCAATGCTTCCCACAACAGAGATTTCTTCTCATGAATAGCAAGAATTTCCCACAAGGACACATTTTTAGGGGCCTTCTTAACTTGTTCTACCACATTGAGGGTCATTGGGAGGGATGGTGTTGATTCTTTCTGCTTATAATGTGTGACCTCTTTGGGATTTTGGAAGGGTGGCATTACTGTAGGCTGGTCTTGAGCTTTGTCTAATCCCACTTTAGGCTAATGAATCACAGGGTCCCCAGTGAATCTGTGCTTCAAACGAAGGTTGTAGTCAGATTGTACCTAAGGAGCTTTCGAGGTTTAAGCATCATTTGCAAAGATCTCTTCTTCGCCTTCCATCCTCTAGGGCAATTTCAGATTCTTGTTCCACGTACATGCCCTGCATTTGAGCAATGAGCACAACATTATCCATCCTAGGAGAAGTGTGTTGTCCTCATTTATGAACTTTCAAAAATTAAACAACCCCTATGAATTTTTACTCAAAATGTGTTGTTTTTGTCTCTAAGGTGCATTTTATGAGGTAAAAAACCTATATTTGTTAATGTCAAATCATGCATGGGTGTCTTTTCCATTGTTGTCCAAGTTTTGGTTAGTTTTAGTCTTCATTTTCCTAGCTTCCCGTGCGATTTCGGGTTTCAGATCAGTCACTGCAAGTAGGAACTTTTTGTTGTCATTGCAAGTAAAGTCACTACAAGTAGTAGGAAATTTTGTAAAATATTAAAAGTAGATGTACTTACTTGTAGTTGGGTCTCAAAGACCCAATTACAAGTTGGTTCATTGTTTAAAATGTCAAGTTACAAGTGAAGTGGGGGTTTTACGTCTAGCATTGTAAGTAAATCAACTTTACTTGTAATCAGGGTTTTAGGACCTGACTACAAGTTTGCTTTGTAAAGGTAAAGAGAAACTTTATTAACTATCAATCGGGTTTCTAAAGCCTGACTGCAAGTCCTCCTTTGGTAAATATGCAAGTGATTCTAAGACCCTATTAGAAGTTGGTTGTTCCTTATGCAATATCTTGTTTACTTGCATTTGGGTCTTAGAGACCTGATTGCAAGTACTTATTAATATACTTTCCTCTTATTACTCTCCCATGTTGCTTGTCAGGTTTCAAGAAGAGGATTGCAAGTTCATGGTTGCAAGTTTATCGTGACTATACTTGCAGTCGGATCTTAAGGACCCAATTGCAAGTAGAATGTATCTTATATTATGCATCATAAGAGTGGTTGCAGATTTTCCCCATTGAAGTTCCAAATCCAACTTCTAATCGAATCCTCATTATCCGATTTCAAAAGAAAGCCATTAATTTCACAAACCCATTAGCAAGTTACTACCAACAATGCAAAAAGGTTTACTTGCAGCCGGGTCTCTGAGACCCGACTACAAGTGATTTCAAAAGTTTTAAGAGTTGCTTGCTTGCCTCCGCAAAAGTCCCCAAGTTATGATTTCAAGGGTGAACTATAAAGATTTTTCCCACTCATTTGCAAGCAATACACAATTGTAGTCGGGTCTTCAAGACCCGATTATAAGTAGAAGTGTAAACGTTTTTCCCTACATTGCAATTGTATTCCACCTCCCAAGACCCGAAATTGGTCCAAAATGCACTCAAAAACACTTGAAAATGAGTCCCTAGGATCCAATTACAAGTGAAAAGTTGTATTTTCCCATTACACATATGATGTTGCATGTTCGTTCTCCACAATTGCAAGTCAATGCTCTTGTTTTTCCACACATGTAATGCAGCCCTCAAAACCTAAAATCCACTTGTTAGCCCATTTTTTCATCAATTTATTCCTTCCCTTGTCAGTCTTGTTTTCACGCACAATCTATCAAACCAACAAATCAAGGCATGGGCATTGTTTCATAACAATTTTATCTTGAATAAAGTGTTATGGGTTCTTCATCAGTGAAAAAAAGAAGAAGAGATACAACAGTAATTCATGGGGCAGCCCAAGGGTCAATAATCCTCATGAAGTCATATGTAAATAGAATTCATCTAGTGAAAAAGTGAATCATGTTGGAATCAAGGAACACTGAGAGGGGGGATGAGTCAGTGTTCTGCAAATTTAAACTGTTAAATTGTTCTTTCAACCATTTAATGCATTGAGCCAAAAGAAAGATGCAAGAACAAAAGGCAATCAACCACAACATCATAACACAAAGATTTTATACGTGGAAAGCCTAGTTAAGGGAAAAACCATGGTGGGGATGAGACTCACAAATGAGTATACTCATATATAATATTTTACAATGGAATGCACATGCATTCAGGCACACTGCCTAGATCTCACTGCTCAAACAAAGAAGGGCTACAACCCTAGGAAGGCTCACTGTCTTACAAATTAATTATAAAAGATTAATTAAGTACACAAACTAAATAATAACATCTACAAATGCTTGCTTTTAGTTTCAATCAAGCACATTACACCAATTATTCATACTTTGCCTTATACTGCTCTATTCTACTGTTTTGCTCTAATCCAGAGCATAAATCTCTAATTTGTGCACGTGCAACTATGAACAATTGGCTACCAACACCTTTTGCACACATCACACATGCTAAAATGATCAAATACATTGCATATATATATATATGCAACAAGATATTAGATCATTCACATGTCGACTTGAAGACCACTTAGCATATTATGAAACGTGTACACATTGTCGGCTAAATCTAAAATCAAAATACCAATGTGGACCAAAATAATTGTCCACACACCACCACAACCTTAAAAATAAACATCTGGACCATAAAAATAATCACCAAAATCGATCCACATAATTCGCCTAAGGATTAACCACACAAGACTGCTATACTGAATTGATAGACTGAGAGATGATATACCGGATCTACTAACTTCCATAAACATTATCAATGAAGGATAAAATAATGGAATAAGGTTGTCCAGGCATGCATCAACCTTCAACTAGATCTGCAACACAAGATAAAGACTAGAAATGAAATGCTACCCAAAATGCTGAACTCTATCGGATACTCTATTCTAGTTTGTTGGACTTGAACTAATTTGCATACTGACTTTCGGTACGATAAAATCACATATTGGGGATGAGATAACTAAATTTGGTTTCCACTAATGACAATACCAGATGATATGTGTAGTGTCTCTTGCCAACAATCTCCCTCTTTAGCATTGATGGCAACACTTAGTGAAAAATGACTGATTGTCGAACCAAATATGAACATAACACGACAAAACTCCAAAAATTAAAAATTCCAAAATTCTCAAGACCCCCCCTAAGATGTATATACCATTTTTATTGTCCTACACTCCCCCTTTGACATCAATGGCAAATGCAGGACTCCCGATGCCAAATCACACAAAATTTCTATGAACAGACTGCATATATATACAAACATACTCTCCTAACTTACATATATTTAAATACATCTGTAAAAATGTTTTTCAATGAGCTCAAATTATTGTCCCAACTCTTTTTGAGACTCTCCAAAATTGAGATCTGTTGACTAAAGAGGAATGCCTCCATCTCTACCACCTAAAGGTTTGATGGGTCATTTGTGGCTATGGCATCTTGGGCTTCCTTCAAAGCACTGAGCATTGTCTCCATCTTTGGACCAATTAGACCTCAGAGCTCACCAACTCTACTTACCACTTTGTCCTTGTCATGCACTAAACTTTTGATCTTATCAAGTAAAGCATTGATTTGACCTTCCTGATCAGCTACAGAAACAATCAAAGGATCAAAGGCTTGAGAGATGCCTTCCAACTGTTTCTCATGCTCCCTAATCTTATTCTCAAAACCCTCAGTAAACTTAGACAATGACAAACAAGACTTGTAGATACTACCACCTTCAAATAATGCATTTTGAATGCTTTTGACACATGTATCTAACAAAACTCTATCATTGACAACCATCCCTTTTATCTCACTAAACCTATTTACATCAAATTCATGTTGGACCTTGACTTCATCAAACTTCTCAAGGGACTCAAAATGAGTGCTTACTAAGTTGATAAGGCTATTCAATTGGCCAGATGGACAATCAGACTTGTCCTTGACATATGTAGGCATAATATTTTCTAACACACTGGATGCCAGAGTGAGCAATTAACTGTCATTAATGTGAGACTTTAGCATATCTTCCCTTGCCTTGGATTGAGAAAATAAAGCTAATTGCAGCTTCTAAATGGGAGATAGAGAGGCAAAGTTGATAGGACCTTGGACAAAATATGAATCAAACACTTCTTGCTTATCCTTTTCCAAAAGACCATTCACTACCCCTGTAGTGTCTCTTGCTTCCTAAATAGGTTATGTATGTGGGAAAAGTGGTTCGGTGAAATCCAAATTGTGGAAATATTTCAAGGACTTTCCCACACACCCACGAGACTCTTGGTGCAAGCTATGGAGTCATGAGGAATGACTCAACTTCCCAAGGTGGGTTCCATGGTTCTCTATCTCACAAGGTCCCTCAAGCCAATGCCTTTGCTCTCAGATCACTGAGAAAAGTGACTTAGGGATGACGAATGCAAGAATGAGGGATGCTTTAGATTTATTTTAATATGAATGCATCCTATTTATGCATGATTCTATCAAATGAGTTAAACTAGATTATAAGATGACAAGATTAGTAATAATACTATCCTAACATGCTATACTAGTTATATGATTTAAGCTAATGATAATAGAAATGCTCTAAAAGGCTTATTAGATCAATTCCTATTACAAAGAGAGGCTAGATGCATACTACAATTGAGTATAAGTGTGATGCTAAAAACTTGGATCCTTAAAATGGAGGAATGAGGGCTCTATTTATAGAAGAAACAGGGCAATGGATGGTCAGGATTGAAAGCTATCAATCCATGTTTTCAATTCTCACCAATGAAATGGTGACAATTGTCAACATAAGACTACTTGAGAGGAGAGCTAAGAAGCATTAAATGCTTGAGAAGACCTCATGGTTACCTTAGAGGGTAAAGGTTAAGGTTAGCTTAAGGTTATCCATTGGATAAAGCTTTTACCCAAAGGATAAACTCTTGTGCAAAGGTTAAAGGGATAACCATGGTCAAAGCAATGAATGCTTGATGAGACCCCTGGGTTAGATGAGGGTTGAGTTAGGCAAAAAGTCTCTAACCATGCCACTAAGGGTTAGTTAACCATTAATGGTTTGAAGACTTTGGGGACAAATTTGTAAGAGTCCTTCCAAATTTGGGGGTTTTCAACAAGTTAGCTTGTTGAAGGCTTAAAGGCTTTAATGCCTTTAGAAGACTTTACTCTAAATTTGAGAAGTGACCTCCTTAAATTTAGGGAAAGGGGATAATTGATGGGTTAAGCTTAATTGATTAGGACTAGATGGGTTCTAGAAGAATTTAGAAAGGGGGTTTAGGAGGCAAGTGGGAGATGTAGGAAAATGCAAGTGGGTGAGGAATAATAGGATTTAATTAAAATAAATTGCTTTATTTCAATTTGGTTGTAAGTTGGGGATTTAAATAAATTAGATTTATTTAATTGGGGTGAACTATTTAATTAAATGTAAATTTAATTAGAAAGTAGAGAGAAGGGATTTAATTAAATAAAATGATTTATTCAATTAAATGATATAAAAGGGCTTAAGTGAATTTAAATAAATAAATTGAATAATTTATTTAATTAAATAGAAGAATGTGGGTGATTTAATTAAATTACATTTAACTAAATAGAGGAATGAGAATAAAATGAACATTAAATATTCATTTAGGAATATGGTCATTTTTATACGTCTACAGATTCTATCTTAACCTCAACTACCTTCACTTCTACTACCTTCTTTTCATTAGCCTTAGAGGTCTCAGTCTCCATAGGTATTTAATCTTTAGACTGGTCTTGAGGACTTTGAGTATCCTCAACTGCATCTACTGCCACCAACTCATCACCTCCTTTGTTCAATTCTCCTTCTTCCGAAATAGAAGGGACATCCACTTCAACTTTGGATTGCATTCTTGGTGCTTCTGGAGAAAGTGTCTTAACATTATCACCGTGAGCTATTTTACAAACAACTTCAAATTGATTTTTGAGCAATATTGATCTAAAGATCTTCTTCGTATCTTTGATCACTTCTTTTGATTTGCCAATCATAACTTTATTGATTCTTGTTTCGCTCCTAAATTACTTCTTGGATTCCTTGAGGATTCCATATATTTCCTCTACAACTATCATAGGACATATATTGACCAGGACAGACTCCCTTAGTTTGTCATCTTATGCTTTTGCACAATCTCTCCTCATTTCTAAAACATCATAAAGACTTTTGGGAATTTCTGACACAATCTCCATAAGAGCTCTATTAAATTTGTTCAAGTATTTTATAGTGGCTTCTTCTAGGGTTCTTTGATTGGCTTCATAAAATTTCTCATAGAACTCAGAGAATAGTTTAAGATTACCTTGTACAATGACAACTTTTTCCACTTCTTCCACTGACATACTGGATCTGTCATAATCAGTTTTCATCTTCTTTCTTGATTTCTCACCACCAGAGGGCTTGACCTTAGACACTTTAGAAGCTTTGGTGCCCTTTTACTTTATTTCCTTTATAGCCTCATCAGACTTAGTCTCTTCATCATCCTTCATAGTAACATATACCTTTGTGCTCTTATCCTTCTTCCTCTTCTCTCCTTTGCTAGATGATTTGGCTTCTAATTTCACATAACTGGTTGGCTTTTGAGAATCGGAGGAGGGTGCAGAGCTCCTATATTGTCTTGGTTTAGCAAAGGAAGCTTCCTAATTAGTCTTCTTATCCTTGACTGGCTCCTCTAGTATATTTCTCTTCCTTGCCTCTAGGACCGCCTTAGCTATAATCCCAATACTCTCTATATATGCCTCTAGCTCCTTCCTCACCTTTCTCACAATTTATGGTTTCTTAAATTGACTAGGAAGTTGTAAATCCTTCTCAGCATATGTGCCAAATCTTTCTTCTGAAGCATCAACTAGATTACTCAACAAATGTTGAGCATACACTTCCAATATATACTCATCAACTTCATACCTCATGGGCATGATCCACATAGTCCTAGGCTCAACTACTTCCATTAGACATTGGTCAATCTCAACCATGAAGCAAATTGTATCTTTGTATTTCTCTACTATGGACTTAGGGATCCTTTCCCTAGCCTACACCATACTCTGGAAATTCTTGAAATATCCCCAAAGTGCAATTCTCCGGGATTTTCTATCTCCAATGTTGTACAAGAGATCTCTAATCTGGACTGCCACCGGTCTATCACTAGCCTGTTGAATGTTATCAATACCTGAAACCTCATTCATAAAGTAGAAGAATATGCATAAGATTAAGGTGTCAGACTTGAAATTATTATTTTTATCATTTTTTATGTTGATCGGATTTTCTATGAACTGGTTCTAGAGAAATTCACACAGGTCATAACCCTTGTTCTCCTTCACCATCTGATATGCAACATATATGGTTGTACTGGATATTGAATTTTCTTTGTTGGAGTGGTAAACCTTGCATACGACAATCATGGAAGCAAACTTCACATCCAGTTCAACAATATCATTTATTATCATAGCTCTTTTATCAAACTTAGAACCAGTTGCATTCGCGACCATCTAATTTTTCACAGACCGGAGCGCAGGCAAACCACCGAATGAGCTTAAACCTATCACAATTCTGATTACTTCCTTTATGATTTTGAAAGGATAGTTCAACCACATGAATTCATCATGAATTTGGCTCAAGACATACCAAACCCACTCATTCTCATCAAATACTAGAAACATAACAACCTATGTAAATTGCTTTTCCCTCAATGCATTGTATTCGGGCTTAATCTTGAAGTCTTCTCCTAATATGTAATTGGTGTACAAATTCAACAACTGGTAACCTCCTTATTCTTCAATAGTTGCATAAATGTATGCATTGATGTGTTCTACATGAAGAACATCATACGAAACTGATGAAAATGTGCCTTGCAGGTCATCTTCCACTAATTTGTAAGGGTGCTTCTTAAACTTGGGTCGAGATCTTTCGGTTATATCAACTACTAAAGGTGTATCCATTGCAAAGATATCAAATTTGCAGATTTCATAGAGAAATACCTTGCTTCGTCGAATTAGGGTTTTCATGTTGAATCGCCTTCACACTTCGATCACTTGGTAATCTTTTTGCAAAGCTCACTTATCTTCTTCTCTTTATAAAGAAAAGTGACAAATGAATGGTAATTTTTTTATTTTAATCATTCATACTTATTAACTTTTTAATGTAATAAATGCACTTGCCCTAATTATTCCGGACACTCTGTATCCATAGACAGCACTCAAGAAATTTCCTGTGGATCTCCAATTTCGCTCACACACTTCTAGAAATCCTTCTAGATGATATGCAATATACCAATGCAACTACTGTCAATTTGCCACATTCTAGCACCAACTGTTGGCAGGGGAGGAAAATATTTTCTTCAAAACTCCCCCTAGGCTAGAGGCCTTAAACTAATTCCTAGAGGAATTTCTAGCACTAGATTCAGGTGTGGATCCATTTCCTGCATTGTCATCACTCTTTCTCACCCATGTCTTCTTCATTTGATCTTTGATTTCTTCCACTTTCGTTTTTCCTTTTCCTTTATTATCTTTCTGTACATTCTTGTTCTTTATGTTGAACCCTTCTTGTCCACATTCTTGCCTCTACAAAATTTCGCAATGTGACTAGATTTGTTGCAATTATAGCACACAATATTTCTCTATCTAGGCCTGTAGTTAACTTGATTTCCCCTTGATCTACATTGATTAGCAATGCGATTAAACATACCACAAACATAACATCTAACATTCCTTCTATTGAAAGAGTTATATGTCATACTTCTACATTCACTTGATCTATGACCAACTTATTGCAATTAAAACAATAATCGAAGAAAGATGGACTATTTGATTCATCCTATTTCTGCATTGACTAGCTTTATGACCAAATTTATTGCAAACAAATCAATTGCAATTGAAATTTTGAGCATTAGGTTGCCTTATCGGAGACCTTTTAGCTTTGTTCTTCTGATTTGTTGACTTAGGATTGTTTTGATTAGATCCAGAGCTTTCACCTTTCTCATATCCAAGACCTCGCTTGTCATCTTCACTCTTCTGGCTTTCAAGCATTTCATCAAGATTAGTTGAGCTAATCTTGAACTTCTCCTTGTACTCATTTGAGGTAGCAAGTTCATATCTAAGAATGATAATCTATCTTTCAAGCTCTTGCTCATTGTTCTTGGATTGTAGCAGTACAAGCTTCAGCTGATCATTCTCACAATTAAGTCTAAAACATTCATCAGATCTATCTTTCAGGGATTGATTAAGGTTCTCTTCATTCTTATTCCTTCCTTCAATCTCCTTGGTCAACTTCATCGCTATAGGTTTCATCTCATGCTTCAGAACAACATTAGCTTGTGCAAGCTTTTCATGTTCTTCTATCTTCTCTTTCAAGGCTTCATCATTCATACTTTGGCTTTCTTTCTGCTTTAGCTGATCAAAAGTTATTTTCTCTTCTCCCTGGACTTATTCATTTGATCCTTCAATGACTGAATGAAGTTGTCAACATCCTTAAGATTCACTTTCATTTGCCAAACCTCAACTTTGGTTTAATCAAGATCCTCAAGTGCAACAATAAGTTGATGTTGAAGACCACTGGAATCCATTGATTCACCTTCTTGGATCCTCCTCAAGCTATTAGGCTTCTTCTGAGGAACTAGGCTTTAATACCAATTGTTGGAATCAAGGAACACTGAGAGGGGGGGTGAATCAGTGTTCTGCAAATTTTAACTCTGTTAAATTGTTCTTTCAACCATTTAATGCATTTGTAGAGCCCCTCCCTGATCAAGCTCTGGTTAACTTAGTTGACCATGGTTGACCGTATTAATAAATACTATAATTCAATAGGATGGGCTATGTTAGACAGATAGATTAGTGGGAAAAATAATTGAACCAAATTATGGAAATATTTTACCTTGCGGTGCATATTTTGATGTGTTATGGATTTAGATCCTATATGATCCACTGATTTGATAATCTTCATAAGATGTATGTCAGCTATCTCATAATTTGTAGTACTTCATTATGATATTAGAAAACATGGATGCATGTCGTATTAATGATTGATTTTCATGAGGATTATGATGATGCCTTTTGAGTAAATTGCTTTATGTGGATTTGATTGGATAGATGAGAAATTGATCGTTATGATTGAAATTGTATGCAAAGTGTCTAAAATATATTCTTTTCATTTGTTGATATTAAATGTGATTATTTGTGGTTACTAATGTGAAAAGTGAGATATGTAGGAAAACTAATCCATGTGACCATGAAAACTATTCGAAGAATCAAGCCTAAACCTATGTGCGTTTGTGAAGCCAAGGGTTGTCTATTTGGAGAGACAACACCTCGTTTGTAAATGTGTTTTAATTTGTAAATGTTTATGCTTGGATGTGTCTTTAATTTGTAAATGTTTATGCTTGGATGTGTGTTTAATTTGAAAATTGTTTAATTTATTAATTCCAAAAAAAAAGGGACATTGCCATGTGTATTTAAGTGATGTGTAATTTTGTGATGTCACTTGACACATGTGTTGTAAAGTGAGTTGCTAGTGACATGTCCCTTGGAAGGAAATCATTTTAAACCAATGCATTTTTCAAATATCCTAGTATGGTCCCAAGAAAGTCTTGGATAGGGAGCCATTAGGAAGGTCAACTCAGGGTTGACCCGTAGGTAAACTTTGGGTGAGTTTCTAGAGGGTTAAACTAACTCCTAAGGTCAAGTTAGGGGCATTTTTAATGGGCCATATGATGTACCTATGGATGAAGGCCAATTTTAGCCATGTGTCCACTCCCTAGGGACTATTTAGTCACCTCAAAAGTTGAGTTTTTCAAGATGGCTGAATTTCAATTTTTGAGGATCTTACCTAGGTTAGACAACCTTCCTCATGAATGACTTTGCTCTTCCCCATTCTCTTTTACCTTTTTGAGGTGCCTTGGCTAGAGAGCTTGTAAGGTGTTGGGAAGACCAACCTATGAACATCCCTCACCATTCCCAAGAGGATTGGAAAGAGTGAGGAGTGTCTTCTTAGGGAATGGTTTGGGAGGGATAAGTTTGATCACCCACTCTCCATTTTTGGAGACATAGATTTTCTTAAGAAATTGGTTTTTTTTGGAGGGGATTTGGAAGTTTTGGCTAAGTCCTGTGAAGGAAGAGAGAGTGGATTTGAGAAGCTCTCCTACAAACTTTTATTCACCCTTTTGCAGTTTTAAGGTTGGTTGAATACTTCCTCATGTATGTTATTTTGTAAATTTGAAAGGATTGTTTGTTGTTTTTCATTGTTGTTTTCTTAGTAAGCTTAGGAAGATGTTGAGTTCTTCCTTGTGAATTTTTATTGCATGTATTTATGTTATTGTTTTGGGTGTTTCAAGGCCATACTCACCCTTGGGAGGGTAGAGTGGCCTTGGGGTGAAGGGTTGTTTGACATCCTAAGAGTGTAGAGGCTCTCTTTGGAAGAGATTGATACACAAGGGATTATGGGACCCTTGTTGCATAGTGTTTTATTTATGCAATGAGGGTCATAAAGGGAGTTTGTTGGTGTAATGCCCCGCCAGGAACCCTAAAGGATAGCAACACAATAAGGCAACTAAAAGGCGCAATAAATTTTTTTTTAAAGATTAAGGGAAATAATCATAACCTTGCTCAATAATTAACATAAGCGGAAGACTAACATTACATCCTAAAGGGTTACCAACGAAGATTACTTCAAAATAAAAACCACATCACAACATTAATCCAATCTTCCATTTAAAGTTAGGAAAGCCAATAACGATAAAATAATTCATATTCATAAATTGATCTTCAAAAGATAGGCTTACAGAATTACAACATACATACTTCCAAAGATTCATTTATACAAATAGGAAAGATAACTAAAACAATATACATCCCATGACTTAAATTACAATATTCCATAAAATTACATGGCTTCCATCGAACAATAAATTACAATTTTACAAGTTGTTGATACAATGACCATACGGCCTCAAAGTACAAAATCAAGAATATAAGTGCTACAAGAAGCACGAACCAAGATGCACCGGCGAAGCCAATCCTCGCGTGAAGGTAGGAACAAGGCACCCGATGGGAAGTGGCACTACCACCCGACCATGTGATCCCAAAATGGAACCACCCCACCGTGCTAGGAGATAGCAGACGACCCTCAAGCAAGCAAGAAAAGAACAACAGTACACATGACTCCGCAGTACACAAGTGACTCGACTCACAAAACACTAGCGACCCTAGAGAGAGAGTGTCATCACATGGCTTAACATGGTTACCCTAGGAAGGTCTCCATAGGTCCCGGCCCCCATCATGGGTTATCCTGGTAACCTCTCCCGAACCCCCGGCTCCATCTAAGCATCATGCGGACCCTACCATCCTTTCGTGAAGACAAGGTGGTAGGTTTGCCATTCCAGGCCTTCCCAAACACCTTGAGCCTATACAAGCACTCAACCGTGTACGGGGTGTATTATCTTAATTAAATTAATAACTACCCACCCCCTAAACAATTATTAGGTTATCACTTAATAGCTGACTTTCGAGGGGTTATCCTGCCATCCACTTTGGGTGCGGCCCCCGCCCGAAAGCCACTCTCTCTACTAGGTCACTAACTGGATAGGGCTAACTATGAGAACTCTATGGTGGACTACAACCATAAATTATCCAGACATGAGGCAGGTGTAGGACTCACAGTCACAAACCCAGAGTTAACCTTAAGGGACATATCACATAAAAGCCCACTTCCTCAAGGTTTGAACAACGACACCTGACCAAGGGCAAACATCGACAACATAATGACCATTTTAAACATAATGTGACGACATTAAAACGACTAGACTGCAATGATAAAAACACTACAAACAATCTTTCTTTGAGCAGTCAATCATTTAAATCAAATTGAACAAATGTATACAAGCTACTATAAAATAATTCCACAATAACATCTATTTGACGAATACAATCCTCATACAACTATTTTATAATACTTGGATAACAACACCAATATTAAATTTAATCCGACTTTCCTTAATCCCAACATTACCACTAACTTCTAAATCATTTGATTATATTTTCACGATACTAATCAATTAATCCCCATTACTAAATCAAAAGAATTACTCATTAATCTTAACACCATCGTAAACTATATTTAACACATTATTATTATTTAATATTAAATAATAACATATTGTTATTATTGTTAAAATAACAATATATTATTGCTTAATACTAAAACGAATAACGCGCAAAGAATTTATATATAAAAAAAAAAACTTTAACATATTGTTGTTATTTAATATTACATGGTAACATATTATTATTATTTTTTTATAAAATAACAATATGTTATCATATAATATTAAATTTACCATAAAACTAACCATATTACTAACCACTAACTTAACTTTTAACATTTTCGTTTTTTTTTAAAATCTAACAAAAAAAAAAACATTAAAAAAAATAATTTTTTTGAACCCCCGTGGGCCCCCACGAACCCACAGGCAGCAAGCGCTGCCTTTCCCAAACTGGGAAATGCAGCGAACTGCATTCCCAGTCTGGGGAAAGCAGCGTTGCTGCCTTTTCCCACGCTGGGGATGGCAGCTCGCACAGCCAAGGGAAGGGAAAGGGGGGTGCGTGGCTGGGTCGAGCCCAGCTCCCCGCCACCGCCCCCAACACAATTTAAATTTTAAATTTAACAAATTAAATTTAATTAATTTAACAGTTAAAAAAAAACCATAACAATAAAAAACGACAGGGGATTAAATGGAACAAAAATTCAAAACACAGACAGAGGTGAAAACCTCTGTTAATCCCAATAAATAAATTTAAACTCCCAGCCATCAAGTTTATCAACATACCCATAATTAAAATTAACTTAAAAGGATTCATAATTTTTACCAGCACTCACCAATTTTCTGAGACAAAACAGGGGCATTCATATTTCATTCAAATTTGCCCAGTTTGTTCTAAAAGTTTAATTAAATGAGAATAGACTAAATCCCCAAACCCCAATTGAAGCTATTTGTTCAAATCAAGCATAAACAAGGAGTTTTAACTCATAACTATCATTTCTAAAACTGGAAATATTTAGGGAAAGAGATTTTATGAATGCTTGGCAAAATTTTGCCAGCATAACACTACCAAAATCCATCAAATTTCTAATTACAAACAGCATGATAAACTAAGAAATTTCTTGCATAGCAAAGATGAAACATTAAGAATTCAGTTAAGGAAGCTTCATGGGAGAAATTAAGTTTAAATTTGATAACCAAAATAGTTGAATTCTTCCTCCAAACCCATAACAAGCAAACACTTCAAGATTTTAAAACAACTAACAGCAAGAGGAAGGAAAGCAATGATTTTTTTGTTGCAATAAGCAAGGATTCAACCAACCTTTGATCTCCAAGCAAGAATCCCAACTGGTTCACACCCAAATCCTCCCTTCAAGCCAATTTTCCAAAATTCCTTTCTCCTCCTCCAAAATAAGCATAACCCCCAAAATCTCCTCCAAAATGGCTTAGAAGAAAAATCTCTTAACCTAATTTTCTAGGTTGCCCAAAATTTCTATTAAAAAAAAAAAATATTAAAATTCCCCATTGACTTTCTTTTCTTTTTCTATTTTCCTTTTTTTTTCAAATTTCTCAAAACAATAAATGAAAAATTCTCTTTTTGAAAATTACATTTTCATAAGTATCAACTTAATCAATTTTTTTTTCTTTACTAAATAAGAAAGCAATGAGTTAACTTAATTGAATATATTTAAAAGCAATTAACTAATCTATTCCATTTCTTTCGTTGGATCTAAACACGATTTCTTTTCCAATAAGCAACTAACAGTTAAAATTTAATAACTAATCAATTTCGCTTGATTCAAAACATAAGGCATAAAAGGAATGAATCGCTCAAGTCAACAATAATGACAACTTAAACTTAAATAATTAACCGAACCACCAAAGCACGCAAATCGAGGAAAAGTAAAAAGACTCGAAATTCAGACAGAGGGGATGAACGACCGACTGACGGCACTCACAATAACAGACTGAGGTGAGGACTAGGGTCAAAAGCTATCTCCTCCACTCCCATCGGACATATAAGGCACGCTCAGACCTGTGAAGCCAGGTGGAGACGATACCCCGTACCTACCCGGTACTTGTACCTGCAATATCCTGCATCACCGAAGCACACATACATGCATATAGATATAGAATACACGGCACGCACACCGATGAAGGAGAATCGCGACGTTCCCTGTCTCATCGAAACGAGTGAAGGAAAATCGTCCCCTTGCATCCAATACAGTAGCAAACACGCAACATATATATGACACATCAACTAGATAAAGTAAAATGTCAGTACGAGCAATAATCCACGAAACACTAGAAATCACCAATACTGAAATACTGAAAGTAACTCATGCATCCAATATCCAGATAAACATGATATAATATCAAATATGTCTGCAAAATGACGAGCAATCAAGTGCCAACTGAAAAGTAAACTGAAACACAAAATCAGTCTAATAAGTCCGATCAAAACGGGGTACTACAGTTGGCTTGTATGCCTTGGGGGACATAAGGATTTATTGGGACAAGTTTGGAACTTATGGTTATTCTACTTGGTAGCCTTGCAATGGCATTATGTTTTCCTACTTGCAGATTTTCCCTCTAGGTATTTGGTCCACCTTCACCCCACCAGTTATAGTCACTAAGTGACTTTGTTCATCCTTGGGATGAGAGTGTTTGTGTTGTGTTTTCCTCTTTCTTATGTGTTTATGCTTGAGTATAACCCGTTTAGCCTTGGTTCTCCTAGCTCGGGGGTGGCTTCTTGTAAGCCTAGGTTGGGAGGTGAGCCTCCATGGTCACACCCTAAAAGTTTTTTATTGCATGTTGCTTGGGAAAAGATTGGAAAGGAAGCTATGGATTGATCCTATTTTTATTTGTATTAAGTTGCAAGAAAATAAATGTATTTGGGCAAGCCCTCATTTAGTAGAAATGAGAGGTTTGATTTAGTAATCTTCCTATTTTAGTGAAGAAACTCATGATTAATAAACATATTTATTTGATTAGTTCATTACAAGGAATACAAATGTATTTAAAGGCTTGAGTTATTTCATTGTATTTATTTCAAAAAAAAGAGATGGAAAGAAATATGTTTTCTGTTTTATTTGTTAATAAAATGTATGCATATTTTGGTAGTTTCATTTTGTTTTTTTTTATTCTGCAAAAATAAGTGTTAGAAAAGCAGTTACAAATAAAAAGGAAAAGTTAATCCTATCTATAGTTTTAAAAAGAAATGTAGGGAAAATACTTTGAAGTGTTAGTTTAAATCTCCTTTTAACTTTCCATTTGCTGCTTTATTGTTCAAATAGAAATGTTTAAATAAATATATATATATAGTTGTAGCTGTTAAAAAAGATTATTTTTGGTTAAGGTTTATAATCTGATAATACACAGTTAGAAGGATATTTTAAATTTATGCTGTAGACACCCAAAATTGTCTAGTATTTTATTTATTTAATTATCTAAGCTTAATTCTTCTATTAATTAAATAAATCTTTATTTATTTAATTAATTCATTTATCCTCTTCTAGCCTTATTTCTCATTTAAATAAATACATTTATTTATTTAAATTATCCTTTTCCTAAATTAAATAAATATCTTATTTATTTAATTGATCTCACTCCTTCTATTAATTAAATAAATCTTTATTTATTTAATTAATTCATTAGCCTTTTCTACCCATGACACATGTCATTCATCTCTTAATCCATACACTACCTACCCCTTTCATTATTTTATTATTTCTTTTACCTACCCTCTAATCATAGCCGACCTCCTTTTACACCTCTCAATCTTATCCCTCCATTTCATATAGTGTCTTCTATATAAGGAGATGCTTCCTTCATTATCAAACTCTGATCAATCATCCTAATCAATTTATGCACTTGACTACACTACGCTTTTGAGCATATGCGATCCTACTTGCAACCACATTCCGTTCTTTGTTGAGCTCTTGTGCACATAAAATCTGAGAGCAAATATATCAAGCAAGATCAATGGAGATAGGAAGAATGGAGATCCAAACCCTATTGGACATGTGATGGTATAATCTTTGTGATTTCATTTGATTTGCATTGTCTTAGGTAATCTTCATATGTTATGGTGGATCTTTGTTGTTGTTAGGCTAGGGTTTTGTGGTTGAATTCATTTAGCCTTTCAATATCGTTATTATTGTATCCATTTTCACCATATACATTTTGGCACGCCCGGTGGGACTCTTGTCCCTTTTGCATTTAACATCTTTGTTGCAGATTTTGTGTTTTGAAGTTGCAGATCTGACATTTTTCGACAACATTTTGATATTTCGTCTGCGTACTTTCGGATCGTGTTTTTGGCTTTCTGTCGCGTCTGTGCACTTTCGGATCGTGCCTGTGTTCCCGAATCGTGTCTGTGAACCTCTGAACCGTGTCTGTGTTTCTGGCAGTATTTTCATTTTCCAGATTACAGGTTTTCATTATAGGCACGTTTGTGGGCACTTTAATCGCGTCTGTGAGATCTAATCGCGTTTGTGATCATTTTAATCACATCTGTGTCTTGCAAGATTTTCTGTTTCGCATTTTTTTTGCAGAAACGCGTCTGTGTTGTGGAATCACGTCTGTGGGCAATTTAATCGCGTCTATGAGATCTAGTCGCGTCTGTGATCATTTTAATCGCGTCTGCGCTTTGCAGGATTTTCTGTTTTGCATTTTTTTTTGCAGAAACGCGTCTGTGTTGTGGAATCGCATCTATGTAGGTCGAAATCGTGTCTATGTAAGGTAAAATCGCGTCTGTGTTTTCAAAAATAAAAAAATAAAAATTTAGGTTTTCATTTTTCTCCATTTTGTCTTGCATTTAATGTTTCAGATCCAGTTTATTTTGAGTTAACATTTTCATATCTAGCTAACAAAATTGGTGCAGCTTGTCTTGAAAGCAAAATCGTTTGGTTGAAGGCCCCTATTTTCACAAAGTCTTTTGGATTTAAAATTTACCTAACTTGTGTGCTTGCAGGAAGGGGTGATTATTTGAAACAATCCAAACTACTAACAACTCTTTGTTGCAGGTCCTTGGCAAGGGTTTTTGGATTTTTATTGTGTGTCTTGTTTTCATAGACTAGCAAACACTTCAATTGGTGCACTAAAATTGAATCATTGTCTTTTGTGTCTCGAGCAATAGGCTCTTTTTGTATAATCTTTAGAAGGCCTGTCTTCCCATGTGGTCATTAGGACTACTAGTGAGAAGAGAACGACCCAAGTGGTAGCGAGGAAAACCCACCTCTTCCAAACCACTATAAACAACTATATTCATAGTGAAAACTATGGATAACGTGTGTTGATTAGTTCATACCGACACTATGTCTCCCCATAAACCCGTTTGATCAAATTTATTTAATTAGTTGTAGGGCGTAACCCCTACCAGTTGGGAGCCTTCTGTATTTACAAAGCTGAAAGTGCCGCATGTATGGCCACACGAGCGGATGCCATTACTAGCACCTTTTTGTTTTAGAAGCCCAAATCCTTCTAGTTGTTGGGGCAGGAGGTCGGACCTCTATTAGCAGCCCACACACATACAGTTCTTAGTAGAGATACAAAGTTCGCCACGGGGAGTTTTCGTGGGGACTGATGCTTGGCTGACCTGAGAAGTGAGTGTCGAGGGTGGAGCCAGTGAGGTCAAGCATCTAAGTATCCGCTCTGAATAGCGTAGCCTCGGGGGTAAAACCCCATGTGGCATCAACAACTATTGTCTTGGCCAGCCATAAGAATTGTGCTTGACTTATTTTAAACATTCAATCATTCAAGACCAAACAACAAAACATTGTGTCTTTTGTGTCTTCAAGTGTATGCAAAGCATTTTTACATCAAACAACACACTTTTTTTGGAGTCATTTTGAGTCTAGACACTTGCAAACATTGAGTCTTCATCAACACTGTGTCCTCTTGTCACAAAAAATAGTCAAACAGTCAGATTTGGTCACAACAAAATGACTTCACAGATTGGAAAAAATTGCACAAATTTTGCAGAAACCCGTCTGTGTCTGACATAATAGCGTTTGTGTTGTATAACCGCGTCTATGAAGGGCAGAAACACGTCTGTGTTTCCAGAATCAATAGTGTATTTTACAAAAATATCAGAAGCGCGTCTGTGTTAAACAAAACCACGTCTGTGTCAGGAAATCGCGTCTGTGAAGTATACAGGCGCGTCTGTGTTCAGAATTGAAAAACTGTTACAGTCCAGCAAACAAACACAATCAGTTTCGGAATTCTTAAGCTTCCTAGGTCATTTCTCCAGGGTTCATCTAGCATTCAACTTGTCTTTGGGTCTCACATAGTCCATCATTGCTTTACACCTTACATTACATTCACATTTGTCTAAACTTGAGTCAAAAGGTCACTTGCTTGTCCTCGTCATACTTTGTCAACACACTACATACAACAACATTTTGTTAAGTGGTCCCTCATCAAGGTCTATCACCTTTGGGTCTCATTTGGTCTTACTTAGAGTCAAGGTCAACTTACCTCATCAAGAGAAACTATCCTTTCTTTGGAAGTCACACATACTCTACTACATACATACTTGGTCTTACACTTTGGACATTGCAAGTACACTTCAGATTCATTTACATTCCATCCAACTCTTGGTCTTCCATACTTTTTCCATTTTCATCTAGTCTCACACATCTCGGTCAATACCTAGTTCATGGTTGAAACCCGTCTTCAAAAATCTAGGAGAGAAACTAAAGAGGCTCAAGAGTCCACAAACATGAGTTCTTATGAGTATGACAATGATATCTTTTTTAATTCTGATCATACTACATTACCTGACATGGATGCCTATAGAAACATTCCAAATGTTGAGAACATGGACACTACAAACAACAATGCTACACATAATGACAATATGGACAACTTTTCTGTACATTCAGCAGATGTGAAAGAATCCATTATGAATCCCCATTTCAATCGATTGATTGAGGAAATAATGAGGAGGGATAGACAATACTTCTTACAAATGATGGTACAAAGTGGAGCCAAGATACCTCATGATTTTGACATGTCTCAAATAATGGAACATAGGCCTTTGCAACAAACTCACTCTAACATGGACCAAAGGAGGCCTAATAGTGGAGGAAATAGAGGACCACATATGGTACCTGAATCACCATCATCTTTGTTTCAAAAACCAGGGGTCCCACATACACATGGTCAAGCATATGATACTCACCTTCACAGACCATTATGGAAGTCTTATGCAGAAAGATATGCTCAATCACATACCAATGCTAAGGATCAACCACCAAAGTAATTGGATATTCAAAGGCATGCTCAAAATTTGGACACAAGGAAACCTCGTGTCAAATTTGGGGGCAACACATTAGAACATGACATGTCTGTAGAGTATGGTATACATGGACAAAATAGATATGGCGTTCCTCAACATGAATCTATACCAAGTGGTCCATATATGCAGCATCATTATAGACCTCCTCCATATGAACATGTGTATGATCAATATCATCCATATATGCAACATGCTCCTCCTCCAATTGGTGCCTCAAGCATGGGGTATGGTCCAAGAAGTCGATCTCCACCTAAGAGCAATTTGGAGCAACAAATCAGGGATTTACAAAAGAAAATGGAGGACATAAATACACCGAAGCCAACATACACAATGAGAGACATATGTCCTTATCCATTTGACAAGAGCATTCCAATGCCTCCTTTTCCTACACACTTTGTGACGCCTAAATTTGATAAGTATAAAGGCAAAGGGGATCCTAAGGCACACATAAGACAGTTTTTCACAACCTGCATTGAGGTAGCAGCAGAAGAGACATATTTGATGAGATTATTCCCACAAAGCCTAGGTGATCAAGCTATGGAATGGTTCTCCCAACTCCCACCTGGTATTAAGTCATGGGGTGATCTAGCAGAGGAATTTATTCAACATTTCTCCTACAACATAGAGACAGACATATCAGTCACTACTTTGTGCAACACCAAGCAAAAAGATGGAGAGTCTTTTTCATCATTTTTACAAAGATGGAGGAATCTAGCTAGCAGATGCTCTTGTGAAATTCCACAAAAACAAATGGTAGAAATGTTCACCCAGAATGTTAACAAAGACATTGGCTATGATCTAAGGAAAGCTTGTTTGTCCACCTTCAAGGATGTCATTGAAAAAGGCTTAGCAACAGAGAAGGTCCTAATTGAACAAGGAGTTATTAAGATATTCAAGGAAAACAAAGGTGACTTTAAAGGAAAAGACAAGCCAAGATTTTGGAATAAAAACAAGAACACAATCAATGATGGTGTTGTTGATGCCAACACAGTGCGACCCAAATTCATCTTTTCGGGATCAAGTTCTACAAACAATCAAGTGAATACTCAAACAACTTCCAGGTCACGAAGGAAGTACACCCCATTGGGAGAACCACTTGAGTCAGTTTTAAAGAAGCTAGTGGCAAACAAAGTAATCACTATTCCAGATTTTCCTCCATATGAGCCAAAGGTTAAACCAAATTGGTGGAATGATGATGAGTATTGTGAATTTCATAAGAGCAAGGGTCATAAAATAGGAAATTGTCATTGACTGAAGAACATCATACAAGATCTCATTGATAGAGGTGACATTGAGATTGAGGGACACTCATCCAATCAAGAACATGAGATGTTTAAGGAACCATTCCCAAAGCATGACAAGGGAAAATCCAAAGCCACAGATGACCAAACCAACTATACCAGAGCAACTTATAAATATGATTCAACTATCAATCACATTTCAATGGACAATTACGTCTCTACCATTATCATCAAGGACAAAAACCCTGAGAATTCTACCCAGAGACCCAAGATTGTCCTAAAAGGTGTTGGATCTTCTTTTGAACCTACCTCTGAATGTAATGTCACAACCCGTCGAGGTAAAATCACTTTGCAAGGTGCTCCGACTAAAAACACCACTTCTTTGTCAACCAAACCCGAGTATGACCTTGTAGAACAGTTAGGGAAGACACCCGTGCTCATCTCCATCCTTGAGCTATTACGCATATCCCCCGCACATAAAGTTATTCTTGACAAAGCCTTGAGAGACACTGTCGTTCCTACTGATCTGAATGTGGACCAGTTTCAAGCCATGGTGGGATACCTTTCCATTCCACATTCCCTTACATTCACAGAAGCCGACGATGCCTCCGTAAGTCAGCCACATAATGCACCACTACACATTGAAGCCTTCATACACAAACATTGAATAAAACGAGTCCTGATAGATGGAGGAGGAGGTCTAAACATTTGTACATTGAGCATTATTAAACAATTGGGATATTCTGACAAAGCTGTGAATTCTACGAACAAAATTACCATCAAAGCATATGATGATGAAGAACGTTCATCCAAAGGCACAGTCACCTTACCTCTTAGAGTTGGGCCAGTTATGAAGGATGTGGTTTGTCAAGTCCTAGACCTTGATCTCACATACAACATATTGCTAGGACGCCCATGGATTCATGAGATGAGCGCAGTCCCATCTACATATCATCGTTGCATCAAGTTTCCACACAATGGAGTTGAAGTGACTGTCAAAGCTGACCCAAATCCATTCATATATTGCAACAATCTGCAACCTCGGTCAGAAATAACAATCCCAGTCAATCGAGAAGCTATTCCTTCTTCAGCATATGTGGATCCAGAATCCTTGAAAGCTTCTACATCAAAACAAGCAGAGCTCAAAGAAAAATTCAAGACTAAAGATCTGGGATGTGGTGAGTATATCTTTCATGTTGATCAACTCCCACTATATCTTAAGACATTCAGTCGACAAGAACATACTACAAACAATTTGCAATGCCAAGGAATTGGATATGAACCAACTAGTGTTGTGGCTACTAAGTCTGAATGCAAATCTCCTCTAGTGGTGCAAGCACCTCTTGGTATCAATAGTCCTAAGAGTGGTTCCATCAAAGAATCTATTGATCATATCGCTAACCCTCTTGAGAACTCACATAGCCTTACTATTTCATCCACTCCTTCCATTTCCACTCCACTTCCAGACTTGGATCAACAAGAATTACAAAAGCCCTTACTCATTGGGGATCAAAAATCAAGCTTTGAAAAGAAAAATCTAAAAGAAAAAAATAAAGAGAAGTCCTTTAGTCCAAATCAAAATCAAAAGCTATTGGACTCTGCAAAAATCAAGGTCAAGGATAAAAATCCTATGAAAGAAAAAGAGCAAGAGTTGATCTCCCCTAATACCAAAATAACTGGGGGCAAAAGTTCTACAATTTTAAGTCAAAAAGCACACTTGTTGATCCTAAGACTCCATCATGCTATCCTACTTTCACTTCTTTTCACAATCATAAGCCTTCATCACTCATCTACTTGTTCCACACATCCTTTCCCTTCTAGCGATACATCATGGACCTTTAATGGAGCTTCCTCAAGGGACTTTGTTGTCAGGGATGCCCAAACTTCTTTAGGTGACACGCATATGGGCCTACGTAGTCCACACACTAGTAATTCTATCTCAGTTCCTTTATGAAGGAAGACAATCACTCAAGCTACACATCATTCAGTCAAGGAACAATGCAATTACAATCATAAGGTGAAGCCTCACACATTTCAGGGGGGTGACTTGGTTCTCAGAGAAAATCCTAAAAATCAGCAAGACAGAGAGAAGAAGGGAAAGTTCGAACCAAACTGGCTTGGTCCTTACATCATTACAACAGCATATGGATCTGGGGCATATCAGCTTTCAACTACAGAAGGTGAACCTTTGGAGGATCCTATCAACAACATGCACCTTCGCAGGTTCTACACATAGCTCTTCAGAGTATCCTAATTTCAAAAATACAAAAAAATAAAAAAAATACAAAAATACAAAAAAAATTATAAAACAAAAAAAAAATCGTTACTTGGTGAAAACCTGGCAAACAGGCACCT
Source organism: Cryptomeria japonica (assembly GCF_030272615.1). Taxonomy (NCBI): domain Eukaryota; kingdom Viridiplantae; phylum Streptophyta; class Pinopsida; order Cupressales; family Cupressaceae; genus Cryptomeria; species Cryptomeria japonica. The sequence continues at coordinate 333,143,194 of NC_081415.1, forward strand.
TGTGACACAAAAAACATTGAAAAATCGAAAAAAGTAAAGAGAAATAATTTCGTCCAATGGTGAAAACCACTTTGGTGGTGCCCTGGGCAAGTACCATGGTGAAAACTGGGTCACCAGTGCCATGCGTAGAGACATTGCTCCTCCCTCCTTCAGGATTCTCTTTCATCACTTCACTTTGCACACACTTACAACCTATTCGTTCATAATAAACTTACCCATTCCCATCATGGCTTGTTATTGATCTACCCAAGATTGGTTAGCCATTCATAATAAGCCTCCCTTTTCACCTCCCTTTCCATCCATAATAAATCAGCTCCTATCTGTGGCTAAGGCAAATCCTATGTCTAGTGATGGGTTTGGAACTGAGAACATCACATGTTTTGAGGAGTACAATTTCTTCCAGCTTCCTTCAGTCTATCCACGCACAATCTGCAATAAAGCAGCATCTGCATCACAGATCCGCAATAAAGTTTCATCTTCTCCACAATAAAGTATGAGTTTCATGGATTCAGTCAGTTTCAGATGAGACACAACGGCAACAATGGGCTTCAACAAATCAAATCTTTCAACAGACTCAGACAACATATGGTTTAGTGCTATCTATCCATTTTGTGAAAGTAAACATTGTGACCACAATCAAACACGACTTATACAAGTGACAAGAGACACTAAGTTTGAGGACTACAGTGGATGTTGATGTCGAGTCTTGGTTTTCTTTTGATTTCATCTTTTTTGGTGACATGTCTTTTAGCTTTTCTGGGATGTCTCTGACTAGAGATTTTATCTCCAGGATGTCTTTGACTAGAAAGGCGAGGATGGGGTATCGTCACCTATTTGTATTTGTTGTCTGTGGATTGTCTCTTAGTAATGCTATGGCTTGTCCAAGGATATGAGGACACTGTGAGTCTAGTGTGAACTGGGGCATTCCTTGTTTGTGACTGTCTTATCTCCATGCAAACGGGTAATGTAGACACCTAAAATTGTCATGTCTAATTAAATAAATATTTTATTTATTTAATTAACTAAGCTTAATTCTTCTATTAATTAAATAAATCTTTATTTATTTAATTAATTCATTTATCCTCTTCTAGCCTTATTTCTCATTTAAATAAATACATTTATTTATTTAAATTATCATTTTCCTAAATTAAATAAATATCTTATTTATTTAATTGATCCCACTTCTTCTATTAATTAAATAAATCTTTATTTATTTAATTAATTCATTAGCCTTTTCTACCCATGACACATGTCATTCATCTCTTAATTCATACACTACCTACCCCTTTCATTATTTTATTATTTCTTCTACCTACCCTCTAATCATAGCCGACCTCCTTTTACACCTCTCAATCTTATCCCTCCATTTCATATTGTGTCTTCTATTTAAGAAGATGCTTCCTTCATTATCAAACCCTAATGAATCATCTTAAGGACTTGACTACACTACGATCCTACTTGCAACCACATTCCGTTCTTTGTTGAGCTCTTGTGCACATAAAATCTGAGAGCAAATATATCAAGCAAGATCAATGGAGATAGGAAGAATGGAGATCAAAACCCTATTGGACATGTGATGGTATAATCTTTGTGATTTTGTTTTATTTGCATTGTCTTAGGTAATCTTCATATGTTATGGTGGATCTTTGTTGATTGTTAGGCTAGGGTTTTGTGGTTGGATTCATTTAGCCTTTCAATATTGTTATTGTTATCCATTTTCACCATATACAGGTACAATGACTTTCTGGGTCGAACATATGCCTCGATTGTCATAACCTATTTGCCATAATAAAGCTCAATGATGATAATGCACAAGAAGCTCTTTCACTTTCATATCTTCTATCTTCCATCCCCCTTTCTTGATTGACTTCCATCGTCCCTCTAGAGTCCGCGTAGCCTGCTATCACATGACTGAGTATAATGACACACCAAAAACATTTGCATTTCATGTAGTTGCACCTGTGTTGGTTGAAAATTTTGTACACTTAGGGGAAATATACAAAATTGTGGTTTCAACCACAGCACACGAGTAAAAACTCTCCTAATTAAGGGAAGGCTCCCCCTATCTAACTACAACTTGGAAAATAAAATGGGATGGGACAGCAATCTTTCTTCTTTTTTCAAGAAAGACAATATCCTTTTCTCTTCACAGAAAAGGATAGCGATTGAATAACAGCAGTAACCACTTTCAAGTGAAATAAGAGAAAGGAAATGAAGTTTCTTGAAAGCACAAAGACTTCCGTCACTTCCTTCGGGACGGGACAACAATATCAAGCTCAAAGACTTGACTATTGGAAGTCCTATCTACCCTTTTCTATACTAAATTTTACAATGAATAAACAACAACAGCTCAAAGACTGGAATAATTTATTCTTTTAACACAAAGACAAGAACTAATGCAAGCTCAAAGACTTGCTGCTATTTCTTATCAAACAGTAACTTTTCCTCAAGAATAGACGCAAGCTCAAAGACTTGCTGCTCCTTCTAGAGATTTTCCTATATTAATTAATCTTCTCTACTTGCAGCTCAAAGACTTCAAATCAGATTGGACTAAGCTCCTTTAGAAACACTTTGCATAGAAGAAATAAAAGATTCAAACCCAAACATGTAGCTCAAAGACTCAAAACTTGAGTAATCCTTCTTTATTATTCTTCAAAAACTTTCAATCCACATGCATAAGCTCAAAGACTTCTTGCTGTAAATTTGGCAGAGTTTTTGCTTGCTTTCCAAAAGATATATTTACAATGGACCTCTCAAGTATTTATAGAAGAGGAGCCTTGAGAAAAAGGTGGGAGGATCCTAACTAACTTGAGAGATTCTCTCAACCACCAAGACTCATTCAATAACTAACTGAGACTTCATTAACTAACTAAGAGTTACTCCAACTAACTAAGACTTATTCCAACTACAGTCCTAATCGGACACAACTTGTAGTTGTCTTACATGTAATTACAAAAGTGCAAGTAATGTGTAACTTGCATTTTACAAAAAATATTTTTACATGTAACTTGTCAAAACGAAATTACAAATGCATAACTAAAACTATTCCATGTGTCTAAAGACACGACTCTAACTGCATCATCCTTTGTCTGTGATGATCTTCATGTCGCTTCAGGATGCTAGAACTTGAAGTATTCTAGATTGGTAAGGACATCTTGAACCGGAACGGGAACTTGCATCCTTGTCTTCTTGCTTGGGGTAATACTAGCTTTTCAAGAGGGAACGGGCTACCTTCCTCTTTTCATGTCATGACCATCTTTGTCTTGAAAGCATTCTATGCTCTCAACCATGAATTGTTGTTGTATCTCTTCTTTGTATCATCCTTCATTCTTGAAATCTTCTTGCAAAATAAGGCCCATGCCTTAATCCATTGATTTGGTAGATCGTGTGTGCAAACCGGACTGACAAGGGAAGGGATAAATTGATGCGAAAATGGGCTCACAAGTGAATTTCGGGTTTTGGAAGCTGCATTACATGTGTGGGAAAAACAAGAGCATTAACTTGCAAATGTGGGAACAAACATGCAACTTCATATGTGTAATGGGTAACTACAAGTTTGCACTTGTAATTGGTCCTTTAAAACTCATTTTCAAGTGTTTTTTGAGTGCATTTTGGACCAATTTCGGGTTCTGGATGGCTGACTGCAAGTAGACTTTAAATGGGGAAAATGAATGAAGGTGTGAAATGAGTGGATGAATTGGTATGTACGGATGAGGGAATTGGAAGCGGATAGGTAAAAATGAATTTCAAGAAGATCACTTGGAACTTTGCCAATGCAAAAATGGGAAGAACTTTCAACTTGCAACCCGGATTTCAAAAAAAAAAGATGGTTAAATCTTTTATCCGTAAGGGAAGAACAATGATTTTCATCCAACTTGTAATCGGAATTTAAAATCCCGAATACAAGTAAAGAGGGAAAATGGGGAAGAACAATGCAATTCTAAAATTGCTTTACAAAAGGGAAAATCTCTCTCACAAAATCTGATTTTTGGGGAAGAACCAACCATTTACAAATTTACAACTAGAAAGGAAAAACAAGAAAACAAGAAAACAAGAAAAATGAAACAAGAAGAAAATAAATCTTACCTTGCTCCAATGTGAAAATGCCTCTCCAAAAGATAATCAATCTTTGAAATAAAGAAGAATATCTCTTAAAAAGAAATTAACCGTATTCCAAAACCCTAGCCACGTTTTTGAAAAAATGGCAAAAACTGAAAAACGTGGCAGCAAATGCATGAGAAATGGCATGGAAAATGGCCAAGACTCTTTCTAACCTCAATACCTTAGCATACCAAGCCAAAACGATTCATAACATTGCTGATTCGTGGCATTTTTAATGAAGAAAAACGTGGTTTTTTAGCAAAAACGTGTTTGCTGTTATAAACCTAAAAACCAACAAACTTAACCTCCATGTGGCGTGAAAGGTGTCTAAAAATGCATGGAAATAGGAAGGAATCCAAAACGCCTTCTATCTCCCAAAAAATCTCCACAAAAATTTGCTAAAAATCTTCAAAAAACATGTTTTTCCTTGCAATTCGGGTTTTTTGGAACAAATAGCAAGTTTAAAATGTATGAAACAATGAAAATCGGGTTTTTTGGAGGATATGACAAGTTTAAAATTTCACTTTTTCAACATGTTAGGCAAAATCGGGATTTTTTGGCCAAATAGCAAGTTTAAAATGTCAAAAATGCACTTTATGAGCAAAATCGGGTTTTTTGGACCAAAGTGCAAGTTTTAAATTGTCACTTTTTCACTTACAAGGCAAAATCGGGTTTTTTGGAGCAAACTGCAAGTTTTAAATACTTGTAAATGGGAAATAAAATCCCTACAACAAGTTATACTTGCTTGCACATATGTAATGGGGATTTAAAATCCCTATTACATGCAAAAACCATTAAAGTAGGGGTTTTTTCACCAAACTGCAAGTTTACTTGCACATATGTAATGGGGATTTAAAATCCCTATTACATGTGAAAACCATTAAAGTAGGGGTTTTTTCACCAAACTGCAAGTTTACTTGCAGTTGAGCCAAAAAATCCCTATTTTAACTAAAAATGACCAAAAAACAATAAAAAGATAAAAACAACAAAGGGGAAATTTAAAATAAATTACAAGTAACATATTTGAAATAAAAGTGCACATGTAATTGGTCAAAAATTCCCCTACAAAGACCAAAACAATGAATATCATTAAAACTTGCAGTTTGAAGAAAATTCTCCACCTGCAGTTGGGGTTTTAAAACCCGACTGAAGGAAAGACATAGCAAACGAACCCAGAATTTGACGAAATTCGAAACGTAGTTCGAGGATGGACTGAGGATTAAGCCAGTCCAAGGATTAGTCGAAATTATGCCTCGGGAAGCGTGCCATAGAGTAATTTTTTTCATTTTTTCACAAAAATTTCATGTAATGGTCCTTCATTTTTGAAAACAAAAATGAGGACAACAACCTGCATTACCACATATAAGCATTTCATACATACATATAGATATCACAACTGCATCACATCCTGCACACAACACTTGTTAGCACAATTTACATTTGCATTATCATATTCATCTGCATTACATACATTCACATTTGCATCATGCATACACATATAAAAACATAAAAGAAAAAAATATTGTATTTCATCATATACATATTTGCATCCATATCATAAGCATCACATAAGAACATCTTATCACAATGGTACACATGCATATAGCTGTCACAAAGATGAATCATCTCATATATATAAAGTGTCATGATACAATGATGTCAAAATCATATGGCTACAATCACCCGCAAGTGCCTACATCATCATACAAAAATGGTACAATACTGATACATAGGGAGCCCTCTACGACTATGATGAATTCCCTCCCTCAGAGCTGGCTGGCCTCGACGAAGTCTGAGCCCTGGAAGGACCCACCCCAAGATCATCTCTCCTGGCCCCTGTGTCCTCTGCAGCCACCCCTTTTGTCGCCCTATCCGGACAGAGGAACCCACTGATAACTCCTGCCAACACTATTGGTAGTGCTAATCCTGTCCATGTCATGGTATCCCATGCCACGTGTCCCACCTTCATCTCCAGTCCTGGATCCTAGAACACTCGTCTAAGGGCATCTCTATCTCCGTCTTGATTGTAGGGTATCAGCTCCTTATCGATTAGTATCTGTAGAATCCTGTATACATCCTCCAGGGTGACTGTCATCTCCCCCATCAACAAATGAAAAGTGCAAGTCTCAGAGTGCCACCTCTCCGCCAATGCAGTTAGCAATCCCATGTTCACCCGAAACTCAGGCACATACAGAATATGTCTCAATCCCATAGCCTCAATCGTAGTTCAGTCCTCGACTGTCAACTCAAGTCGCAACCTCTGAGTCGATGGGAATCTCTCCTATGACTCCAGCATAGACAAATACTCCTGCAGTCAAGCAAATCAATCATCTCAGTCCTAGTGACACTCACTGCTCATCACAAAGTGTTGCTTCTATCCTAGTGGTACTCCCTGTTCATCACAAAGTACTACGTGTTTTGCACTCATTGTTCATCACAAAGTGCTGCTCACATTTGCACTCACTGTTCATCACAAAGTGCTGCTCATATTTTAGGACTCCCTGTTCATCACAAAGTACTATATCTTGGTACTCACTGATCATCACAAAGTGCCTTGATCTATCCTATCCTAGGGCCTATGCTTGAGTGAATCCTCTTGAGTAGTTTCCTAATTGGCAACATATGTTCTATCACAGAATTGTCAATCCTAGCCCTATTTGCTATCCTAGTTTTCCCTAGAGGACCTGCTTGAGTGTATCCTCTCAGCAGCTTATCCAATCGATAACGTATGTTCATCACAGAACTACCGATTTGACCTAGAAGACACAAATTCACATTTTTGGACACAAACACGTTTTCCTAACATAAATGTGCATTTATTACATTACCTAGCATGCATTAATGACAACAATAAATGCATCAAAGTACAAGGAGGTTTTGTGGTACTTACTAGCTCTCCTGCCTCTGCTGGCCTCTGGAATCGGCGAACGCGGTCGAATCTGTGAACCAAAGCCATCATTGCTGACTACTGCTGCTCTTTTCTCTCTCTGCACTCTAATCTCTTGGAGGTGTAGATGACAATGAAGATGTATTTCCCTTGTGGTCTATCTTATAGACTAACCTAGCCCTAGCCCTCGTTTCCCGAGTCAATCTTCATTATCCTGTGACTCTGTCACTTTATCCGGTCAGTCCATTCTATCCCGTCTTCTTTATTGAGAGATTGTCTGCGATCTTTTCAGACATTTTTTCATCCAATCTCTCGAGGGGGCATATCATTCCCATCTTGGGGCAACTCTGTATCAGTTCATCTTATCTTCTTTGAAACAACGCGACAGGCTGCATTGTTTCAAAGAGGGGCAAAATGTAGACACCCAAAATTGTCCAGTCTAATTAAATAAATATTTTATTTATTTAATTATCTAAGCTTAATTCTTCTATTAATTAAATAAATCTTTATTTATTTAATTAATTCATTTATCCTCTTCTAGCCTTATTTCTCATTTAAATAAATACATTTATTTATTTAAATTATCCTTTTCCTAAATTAAATAAATATCTTATTTATTTAATTGATCTCACTCCTTCTATTAATTAAATAAATATTTATTTATTTAATTAATTCATTGGCCTTTTCTACCCATGACACATGTCATTCATCTCTTAATTCATACACCACTTACCCCTTTCATTATTTTATTATTTCTTTTACCTACCCTCTAATCATAGCCGACCTCCTTTTACACCTCTCAATCTTATCCCTCCATTTCATATAGTGTCTTCTATATAAGGAGATGCTTCCTTCATTATCAAACCCTGATCAATCATCTTAATCAATTTATGCACTTGACTACACTACGCTTTTGAGCATATGTGATCCTACTTGCAACCACATTCCGTTCTTTGTTGAGCTCTTGTGCACATAAAATCTGAAAGCAAATATATCAAGCAAGATCAATGGAGATAGGAAGAATGGAGATCCAAACCCTATTGGACATGTGATGGTATAATCTTTGTGATTTCATTTGATTTGCATTGTCTTAGGTAATCTTCATATGTTATGGTGGATCTTTGTTGTTGTTAGGCTAGGGTTTTGTGGTTGAATTCATTTAGCCTTTCAATATCGTTATTATTGTATCCATTTTCACCATATACATATGCATCCTTATTTAAGTAGAGAAATAAAATAACAAAAGAAGGACAATCTGTTTATTTATCATACCTATCCTAGATTAGCGTAAGAGAAACTAATAGTGCAAATTTAAGTATTTAAATACATGCATGTTTTACATTCTAAATACCTATTACATGGCACCAATCTAATCTGTTGTTAAAGGGAAATTTAATAAGATAGTTGTTGCATCTAGTCAAAAAAAAAGAAGAGAATTTCATTTGCATTTAAATCGGGATTTTTATATGCATTCATTATTTTGACTAAAATGATAGATTGTTTAAAACTGTACAGAAATAATTATAACATTTAGTATACTGATAAAAATGATAGATTAATTAAATTTGAACAGATATATTTGTAACATTTAATATTCTTAAAAAAAAAGGGATTATTTAAATCTGTGGAAGTATATGGTAATATTTTATATTCTGCATTAAAAGAACAGATTACTTTAAAATATTATATATATATGTGTGTGTGTGTGTGTGTGTGTGTGTGTGTGTGTATATTTGGAATATACCTTGAAATACTCATATCCCTTCTCGTCAATGTACACATATATTTACATACATACATACATATATAATGTATGTATCACCGAGCCGTTTTAAAAAATATATATATATATATATTAAATAAATAAAAAATTCATTTAAAAAAATAAAAATGCAAACGAGGGTATTCGCGGGTGGAAACCGCGGGCCGTGACCACTGGGTGGTCTGCGACCCCCATAGTGGGCCGCGACCCACCCAATGGGGCATCCCACTAGTGGTGCTACGGCCGCCCAACCGTCCCCCCCCCCCCCCCCTTAAAACCCCCACGAGCTCTGTTGCAACTTCGAACCGCCGCCTCCTCTGCCATGGCGTGGACCCCTCTGTGTGCGTCCTTGCCGTCATTTCTCATACCTGCAACATCAAAAAAAAATTCATCCACCATGAAAATATTTCATGGTGGAACCCTAATCCGACCTAGGGTTAGGGGGTTGATAAAAACAAAAGAAAATAGAAGAGATTAGATCTCATTTTTAAAAAAATAAGGGAAAACCCTAAATAGGGTTAACTCAAATAGAATAAAATTTTGAATAGGGCTTTATATTAAAGAAAGAATTTAAATGGGTGATGCCCCATTTCAAATAAAGAATAATTAGAATGAATTAATAATTTCATTTATTAATTTAGGAGGTTTTAAAATAATATGAGGCTTTGGAACATTTCTTAAGGAGGAATTCATATCAACTTGAATTAAATTATATAAATATATTTTAGGAATTTTAATGGTATATATACATTTTGGAAATTCTAATGGTATACATTAGTTGGAATAATTTAATGAAGGTTATTAGGCGACTATTTGTTTGTAAGGGGGTATTGTAGTGGGATAATATAATATTTTAAAATAAGATAATGGACTTGATCATATGTATTTATTTAACCCAAGTGGAACCTTTTAATAAATAATTTAATTAACATAATGTCGTTTGACACTTTAATTTTAATTGCTCAATTAAATAATATTAATACATTGAATTTGTATTAATACTGATTAAACGGATTCTAGAATTATTTAAGTTATAAAAAAAGAAGAGATTAAATTATCAATGATTTGAGGAAACTTGATATTCCTTTACTTAGAGAAATAATTGATATTAGTTCAAGAAATTTTATTAATGTCATTTAGTGGAAATTGGGCTATTTAAATTTTATAAAATATAATTAAAATTGAAGGGGCTTTTGAGCGAATTTATTTAATATCTAAAAGGATATTGTCCTTATCAAATTAATTTATTCTGCTTTGTTAATAGGAGTTATTGTAATTGTTACATAAGTTAAAAATCTAATTCTATCACTTAGGAGTTAAAATTGAAACCTAAGACTTCTAGTTAAATTTTAATCCATCGCTCACGTTAGAAACCCATTCTAATATCAATTAAGATTTCGTTTAGTACAACTTGTTAAGTTATCACATCTAATTAAACATAGGTCGCAGGTAATTAAGTGTTCAAAAAAAAAATTGTTGTTGTGTTTTTTGCCCAAAAGTTTGGGCATGACAGCATTGAGACAAAAGAAAGATGCATAAACAAAAGGCAATCAACTACAACATCATAACACAAAGATTTTATATATGGAAAAATTGGTTAAGGGAAAAAACACAGTGGGGATGAGACCACAAATGAGTACTCATATATAATGTTTTACAATGGAATGCACATGCATTTGGGCACACTACCTAGAGTTCACTGGTCAAACAAAGAAGGACTACAACCCTAGGAAGAGTCATTTTCTTACAAATTAATTACAACAGATTATTGAAGTACATAAACTAAGTAATAGCATCTACAAATTCCTAATTGTAGTTCCAGTTAAGCACATTATACCAATTATTCATACTTCACCTTATATTGCTTTGTTCCACTATTCTGCTCTAATCTAGAGCATAAATATCTAATCTACGCACGTGCAACTGCGCACAATTGATTACCAACACCTTTCGCACACACCACGCATGCTAAAATGATCAAATGCATTGCATGTATATATATATATATATATATATATATATATATATATATATTATATATATATATATATATATATATATATATATATATATATATATATATATATATATATATATATATATATATATATATATATATATATATATATATATATATATATATATATATATATATATATATATATATATATATATATCCGCAACAAGATATTAGATCATTCACATGTTGGCTTCAAGACCACTTAGCATATTATGAAATGTGTACACTTTGTCGGCTGAATCTGAAATCAAAATTACCAATATGGACAAAAATAATTGTCCACACACCACCACAACCTTCAGAATAAACACCTAGACCACAAAAATAATCACCAAAATTGATCCACATAATCCGCATAAGGATTAACCACACAAGACTATTATACTGCACTAATAGACTGAGAGACGATATATCAGATCTACCAACTTCCACAATAATTATCATCGGATGCTAAAATCATGGAATAAGGTTGTCTAGGCATGCATCAACCTTCAAAAAGATCTGCAACACAAGGTAAAGACTAGAAATGAAATGCTACCCAAAATATCAAACTTTGTCGGATAATCTGCTCTAGTTTTCCAAACTTGAACTAATCTACATTCTGACTTCCAGGAGGATCAAATCACACATTGCAGATGGGATAAATGACTTTGGTTGCCATCAATGACAACACCAGATGATCTATGCAGCGTCTCTTGCAAACAAATCAAGCATGGAGAAAAAACACAACGAAGAGAAGAATTTCCCTCTTGAAGAAATGGTACTACCCCAAGCAAGTGCCAACATCTTGCAGTAGCATGAAGACCTCTTAGACAGAGGATGATGAAAATAGAGTTGTCTCTTGGACACTTAGATTAATTATGCATTTGTGATTTTTGTTTCAACAAGTTACATTTAAAAACAAGTTTTGTAATTGCAAGTGTCACTTTCACTTGCATTTTTGTAAAATTTAATTACATGTAAAGCAACTACAAGTTGAGTTAAATTAGGATTGTAGTTGGAATAAGTCATGGTGGTTGAGATAATTTCTTAAGTTAGTTAGATCCTCCCACATTTTTCTCAAGGCTCCTCTACTATAAATACTTGAGGGGGTCTATTGTAATCTAGATCTTTTGGTAATGCAACAAAATTATGTTAGTTTGTATGTGCACTATAAGACTTTGAGCTTAGATGTAAATTAAATTGCTTTCAATAAAAGAGGCAAGTTGTGTTGAGAATTTGTGCCAATTCAAGTTGTTATGTGATGACATTTTTTGGAATTGATTGTGATTCTTGTTCTATTGTTCAAGAGGGATTTAAATTCAATTCTTGCAACCTTTGAGTTGCTAATAGTATTTAGAGTTATAGGTTTGGTAATCTGGCTTGGTCTTGCAGACTTTGAGCTACTTATCACGTTTGAAACTAGTGTAGAAAGGTCAAGTACAAAGATAACTTGTAGACTTTGTACTTCTTTTATTTTTAAAACTTGTGCATGTAAGGTTAAGGTGCATCATACTTGCAGACTTTATGTTGCCATATGTTGTATATTCTTCTTATTTTATCATTCTGAAAAGGGTAGATAGGATTGTGGGAACTAAAAGACTTTCTACTTAGTTGTTGTTTTCTCGTCCCAGAGGAGGTGATGAAAGTCTTTGTGCTTTCAAGAAACTTCATTTCCTCTCTTGGTTATGTTTTAAGTTGCTGTTATTATTTCTTTAAAAATTGGTTTCTTTTATGTGAAGAAAGAATATAGTTTTTTTCTGAAAAAAGAGGAAAGGTTGTTGTCCTACCCAAATCAGATTAAGTATTTAGTTAGTATTAGTAGTAAAGGGGGAGCCTTCCCTAAATTAGGACAACTTTATACTCACACACTGTGGCTGGAACCACAATTTTGCACATCTTCCCAGGTGTACAAAATTTTTAGCCAACAATTTTTGGCGACTCTGTTGGGGACACAAACACATTTGAAAGCCTCACGCTTTTGTTTGAAGTCTAGTGTCTTTTTGTTTTCAAAATAAGTTTTCTTAGGTCTCTACTAGAGAGAGATATTTTAAAATATTTTTGTTAATCCTATCCTAGAATCTCTGATACAAATTTGTTGAACCATTACATAGCAGATCCGCCCATCTGAGTCACCAATAGTTTTTTGGCAACTCTGTTGGGGATATGATATACATCCAAAGGCCTCATGCTTTTGGTTGAAGTATATTGATATCCTATTCATTGTAATTTCTTAAGATTCCACCAAGGACGTGTAAAATTGCTGCTCAAGGTCCTGAAGAAACACAATGGACCATTGAGAGGGGGGTGAATCTGTGGTAATAAAAAATTCTAACTATCTAAATACACAAAGCTTTAATACCAGTAACCAAAACTATGAGCATAGATACTGAACACATTTGCATACACACATAGAATGCAAACACATAACACTAGATGTACAAGGAAAACCCACGGTGGGGAAAAACCTCGGTGAGAAATGTTGCCGGAGTCTACTGCTCCAATCTAGCCTCACAAGTAAAATTGATTACAATATGTCTAGGGAACCAACCTAAGGAGCACCAACCCAAAGGAGCATCTACCCTAATCTAAGCAGCGACTCAGATGATTACAAAAAGGTAAATAATAAAATACTATTTGTGCACCTGGCTACAATTGATGTATTATACCACACTGATTATCTTTTTCTCATGAGATTGGCTCAAATCTTTTCTACTTTCTGATCTTGATCTTCAATCTCAACTCTCTACTCTTTGTCTTCCTTTATCTCTTCTCTGATCAATCTTCCTTCTCTGCCTCTCTAATCTTTATTTCACTCTCTTTGCTTTGCAACTTACTTCACTGTTATTTTGCTGCACACTTCTCAACTTAGTTGTTGCACCCTCTTCTCTTTTCTTGCTCTTTGCTTCTACTTCCTACTGCCTCTGATCTCCTCTTTTACTTTCAAATTTTTCTGCACACAAATTTTCTGCAATGTTATTGACCGCCCTGACTTCGTGTTATGTGCACCTGCAGAAACTGCTTCTCTACTGCCTCTGTTTTTCTTCATTGCTTTGTATCATGTGAGTTACATACTTCTCAACTTCTCAACATACTCACAACTCACTCACGCTCAACAACAACACACATTCATCTATCATTACAACCTTTATGCACTACCTCATCTCCACCGTTCTTTGTCGACTAGCATACCTTTTATCTATTCAACATCCACCTCCATAAGACCTGTCATTCGTAGATCATCATAGACGGTTGGCATCATTGTCATGCAACATGATCAATTCAATTTCCTATGTTGCTTTAGATTCATCCATGCACTCTAATCTTATTGGCTTAGCATAGGAAATCTATTTAAACATATAGCAATCTGATCAACCTCCTCTCATTTGATTATCTTATTTTCCCTCCAAAAGTCATTCCAGAAGATCATAGCTACATATTGATCAGATCTAATTTATCTATCCATAGCTATTAGTGTTAAATGTGTTTCTTTGTATTCAAATAATTCTCTATATTTGAATTGCTATTTTTAGCAATCTACCTGTTTATCAAATTATCCTTCCCAATGATCTTCTTGAGCCACACTCTTGTCTGCATCTTCTACCTTATGTTATGATTGGATCAACAATTTACCTTGTTTTAAAGCACAATCTATGTAGTTACCGACTTCTTCATGTTAACATTTGTTAATGACTATCCAACATCAACACTGGTCAGTCAACCACACGGATTATTTTGTTTAACGAGATGCATACTGGTGTGTTTTTTATATTGAATAACATGTGTGTTATACACGTTGCAAAAACAACCAAACCTTCCTTCCTGCGGGGTAGCGAGATAACACGCTTTCTACCGTTTTCATTAACCTGTGTCGTTTCTTCTCAGGCCCTTTTACCCTTGCGAAATAACATGACTTCTCCCTTTTCAACTCCATGGGGTAGCAGGGGATTCCATTTCCTTCACCTTTGGTATTACCTCGCAAGGCATTTTCATTTCACATAACTTCACGGAGGATAACGGGACGCGTTGTTCGCTTTGCTTTTATGTAACCCCACAAGGTTATCTTAATTCTGTATAACATGTCGCGGGATGGTGGGATAACCTCACACTTCTACCTTCTTATTATCTTGCAAGGCAGTCTTCTACTAAGCTCATTGGCCGCGGGATAGTGAGGGCACATAGCTTGACACGTTAACCTTACCCCGCATGGTCATCTTTCTTCCATTTGTCATGTTGTAGGGTGGCAGGGTGACAAAACCTGTCGTGTTATTGATGTCATCCGCCACACTTCAGTGTTACCCCACAGTGTTATTTTACTTTCATCCTTTGTACCACAGGACATAATATCCCCAGTTAGGGATGTGGTATATTTATAATTGATTTAACTATATGGGATGCAAATTGTTAAATCTTATTCCCAATCATATATATACTATAACAAATAATATACTTAACAACATATTAAAAAATTAATGCTAAATCATTACGAATTGAACATTCAATCACAAAATGGGTTAATCCTCTCATTACGATGAAATATTTCACTTACAAATAATTTGGTTTGTAAAAACTTTCAAGAACAACAACATGAATATTATTATTAAAAATTAGCAAATCTACAACAAAGAGAGTTACAATTCCTATGTCTAAGAGAGTTGCCTAAATCTCAAACAAAGAGGTGTTGCAACAACCAGTGAAAAAAAGAGAGGATTTTGACGAGTCAGAGGAGAAGGAGAGTCCCTATGATACGGACAACAGGGATGAGGTTCAGAATAATATGGAGGAGGGCAACCCTAGGCTTGAGGATTCTACCCAGGACATGGAGGATGCATATACTATTCTGAATGCTGTTAGAAATAGCTCACTGGAAATGTTTAAGTTCCAGAAGTGGGTGGTTGATAATATTACCAACATTCGGGAAAAACAGAGAGAGTTGGAGCTCAAAATTGATAATGTGGCTAAGGAAATTAATGATAAAGGAAAAGAGGAAAATTCTGAGGATAATAGTGAAGTAGAGGATGAAAAATATATTCCTGACTGGTCAGAGGGTGAGATCATAAAGGGATATGTGAATCACCTGGAGGATGTGGTGAATAGGGTTCAAAAAAATGAGAGTGCTATGAGAAAAATCATGGAGCATAGCTTGGATGTGATGAAGGTGACTTCCCAAAATATGAATGCATTGGTTGCCTGCCTGGAGAAGGATAAGCAGAACAAATATATTGTGATTGTTGATGATGAGTCGGGTTCTAGCTCTATCCAACATTCTTGTAGACGCAGAACTAGGCAAAATGCTAAAGAGTTGGAGTTGAAGACTAAAGGTAATCAACAGGTGCAGGAAAGAAAATACCTTAAAGAGGGAGCAAATGCAATTATGATGCTTGTCAAGGATGCTAAGGAGACCATAAAGATTTTCACCTAGATGTTCTAGTTTTGTTTTAGGTGTGCCAATATCTCGCTGGTCTTTTGCTGTACTTTTCTCTGGCTTTTGTCTTTTGTGTTGATCTTTTGTTGCCTTTCTTTCTTCATTCTGTCCTTTCTTGCTTCTCTAATGCTTTTCTTTATGATATGTAAGTGGGTTTCGGGTCCCTTAAAACCTGTTTTTCCTTAATCAAAAACAACCAGTGAAAAAACAAATAAATGAAGCCCAAATGAAATCCCTATGTGATAATGCCAATATTGGTTCAAGAGTTTTCATCTCTAGCCATCTATGGAAATCAATATTTTTTTGTCCTCCAATCTTCAACGATAGATGAGCATGATGTCCAGTCTCTTTGAGTGAAGTCAATGGATAAACAATCACACATTCTTTCAATCCCCAACTTGATTAAATATGCAAGTTTCAAATTCTTTTCCTTTCCCTCCAAAATATATTTGTACACAATCCTTGGTTGACACCATTTTGAAAAAAACATCATCTTATTAGATAACATTCATGACCTCATAACTTAGGAACCTAATTTAAACACTTACTTTTTCCTATGATACTTTCCCTAAGCCCATGAGAAATGGAAAATGGGCTTACAATTCGATTCAAAATATTATGAGAAAAGGGGACATGATAACTTCGTTGTTGTGAGAATTGATAGTATTTAACAATACATTTAGAGGGTTGCCAAATCACTATGATACAAACTCTACGAGGTCATCCCTTGGAAAATATTGACTTTATGGTTATGCAAATAACCAAGGACATCAAGCTTCAAGTAT
The DNA here is from genome assembly GCF_030272615.1 of Cryptomeria japonica. Taxonomy (NCBI): domain Eukaryota; kingdom Viridiplantae; phylum Streptophyta; class Pinopsida; order Cupressales; family Cupressaceae; genus Cryptomeria; species Cryptomeria japonica. Next base: position 333,160,153 of record NC_081415.1, read on the forward strand.
GCAATTTTTAAGGAGAATTGTGTAGATTTTTTAATTCATTTTAGTGTTCCTCACACACTACTTAAAATGATGTTAAAACATTGTGCAAGTAATGATCATAATGATTAAATGTGAAATGAATGCAACTAAACACATATAAATACAATGAAATAACAATATATCACACAAACATGTGTTTAATTAGGTCAAAGTGAGAGAAATAAGTAGGAGTAACTCAAAAATTGAATTTGAATTTTGAAATCTTAGAGGTTAGATTTGTGGTATCAAATTGATCCTTCATTTGTAGTATCAATATAGGGCGTGAAAATGGTAAAATAAAGATAATGAATGTATGGGTATGAGTGCAATGATGAGTGTATTAAATGAGGTAATAGTGGAAATATGTATATATACAAATAATATATGAATACAGAATGTGAGAATGCATGTAAAAGGATGAATGATAACATAGAATAATACATCCGATTCCATATAAAGTGCACCATATATATATATATATATATAATTTTCACTCTCAAAATAGCCAAATAATACAATAGGATTTACAATGGGTATTTAAAATTTACCATTACAAGGATATTTGCATGAGGTGTATTATTTTCCCACACAAATGATACCATGATTTAAAAATAAAAAAATAATTAGGTTTATATATGATTTTTTGGGCATAGACAAGGCAAGTCAGTTAATGAGTTTAAAGCAACAATTCATAGTCTTTACTAACAAGTCAACGAAAAATTAGAATGTGTGGTGGAATGTCTGAGTGTTTTAGTAAGGATATTGATGTTAATTAGAATTGCTTGTTGTCCCCATTTTTTGGGGGTTATACACTGATAAGTTAAAAGAGTGGATAAACAATGTTGTTATTGAGAGAGTTCAAAATGCTAGATACATAGTAAAGTTACGCTTACATGTTGATGATCTCATCTTGCTTACAAAAATAGCTCATGATTCGAGAGAGCACTCGAGGGCTCTAAAGATCTTCTATCACTAGGTTGGAATGTAAGAGGATGGTAGAAAAATCAACTTCATGATTTTTTCATTATATATAAAAAAGAAACAAATTAACTTTCTTTTTTATGGTAGTCGACTAAAAATAGTGGAAGAACACGAGTACCTTGGGATCAATTTTCACAACTGTTACTAGATTTTCACTTACAACTCAATCGGGTAGAGCTTATTGTTTTAAATTGAAAGGAGAAAAGGTACATTTTTCAATCTTTCCTATATTACATTCAGGTGTATAAGAAAAAATCAAAAGATCACATTAACAGATTATTGCATTCATACAAGTGCAAGTAACATAGAAAGGATTTATGCAAATCTTTTCTGTACAAAGAAGTAGTCTTTATTGAATGTAAAAGTGTGCATTGTCTCACACAAGCCGTGAGACTAACTTTTCTTATTCAATGCAAATGAAGAAAAATCATATACATGAATAAGTAAACATATATAAATGTTCATATAAAGAGGGAGACCAATCATTGCTTGGGAATGACTGGTTCAAGGTGTGTTGTCTTGTGCTGTTGCTACCTCGACCTGCTTGTGTTTTTCCTAGCTCCATACTGCTCCCAGTTCCCGCATCTGACAATAACATTGATGTTAGAGAAATTCTCTAAGCAATGAAAGGTCTCTAACCTTACATGAACAAATACCTATGCATTTATAAACCGATCTCAATGTACATTAAATAAGCAATGTTTACTTTAGGTGTCCAGGAAACCATCAAAGTCATCAAACACATCTAAGATATGCACATATTTTTCTAACATGTTTGTTTCATGTGCATCTACGAGTGAAAATCATGTTCTTTTGATTAATCAAATTCAACATGTGGAGTAAAATGTGGCTCCCACAAGGGTTGAGCCCATCATGCTGCTACAGATAAGTGCAAGTGCCTTGACAAAAATATAGTCATGACATTAATTATATCAAACAAAACAGTTATAGAGATAGAGGAGACACAATTCATGGGCAACTTCCTCTTAGTATATAAACCATTAAATGCAAGATACAGTCAGAGGCTATGTGCTTAGCAACTATAATAGGGCGAATACACCAAATAGTGCAATCCAAGGGTTTATAACCAAAGCATACAAAGAACAATGAGGAATATAAGTCCCAAGGCTTTAAGTTGTGGTCATAAAGCATAAGTGAATGATGAGACACATCATTTCCACACAACATCATTCCAAGAACACAATGACAAACTTAGGGAAGTCTCTTAGTACAAGGTATAAAACAATGAGCAGAGATACCTACAAAGAATAAAATATATCAGTCATATAAGAGTACAACCAAGGGACAGTGCTAGCTTAGAGTCTAAACAACAACATTCAAAATATATACTTAGTGAATAAACTTCCAATATAGCGGCAAGGTTATGAGCAACTTTTGACATTGAAAAAGCTATGCTAATCTATCATTATGGATCTTAAGGTCAAAGAATAGTCCATTTTCTTGTGCAAAGAGTCAATCAAGAGCAGTGAATGAAGACACAGGGGCAATCATTCACAATAGCATGAATAAGATAGTCCTCTTGTCCACACATACAATCATAATTATGTACACATGTTAAAGGTGAAATCCACAGTCCCAAGGAACATATAACTATCAAAAGCCCAGTCATGATAGAACCGTCAGAGTCACATTTTCAAATCAGTGATCAAAATGCATGAGAGAACAATTTTAATAGTAAAATACAGTTACAAACTCATGCATGAATATCAGTGAAAAGATACTAATTAGACTTAGTCAAGCAAAGTTGCAAAAACAATGAAAGGGTAGTAATAAAGTTTCAGAGCATTGAGATTTTACAAGATTCAAAGATTGTGATAATGAAAGACACTTTACCCTTGAAGATCATAGGTAATACAAAAAGAGACTGTCATAATGATCAAAAGATATACAAGTCAAAATGAAAGCTTGCAACCTTTACTAGAAAACAAATGGAATTGGTAATAACAGTGATACCAGATAAGTTCATGGTCTAATTAAACAAATACTAGTCATTAAAGGAGTTACACAGTCACGGTAGGTTCCAAATATATCAATGATGTAGAAGTCAACACAAATAAAAGGATAGTCACCCTAAAGGAAAATTCATGAAAGAAAAGCATGATGGGTCAAAACAGTGAATTGGTTAGAGTACGATCTAGTAACATAGTCCTCTAATGATAGAGCAACCCATCAAATAAAAAATGCAGTCATTGTAGAAGTCAAGAACACAAGAATATAGTGAGCAGTTAAAGAGAGGCCTCAAAGGATTAGAAGAATAGTGACCTTCTTTTGGCAGGGCAACAATATTTGGGTTCTTCCACTTATTAGAATGACATGAAATATAAGAATGAAGCTTCATAAATCATTTTTGGGCAGTCATACCTTGCACAACATGACAAATGTTCAGTTACTCTTGTAAGAACCACAAAAGGAATGCATATATGCCTCAACCATCTATTGTAGTCCGAAACTCAATGGTGTTTTGTAATGAACAGAGAAAATGCAGTCCTCTATAGTGCATCATAGTCATAAGATTGAAGTATAGACCTGAGAAATGTGCTATAACAGTCAAGGATATAGGGGAGTAGTCCTAATCCTCCCAAGGCACATAGCCATATAATTAATCAAGACAAGTGAAACATAATTATGGCCTTGACCTAAAGCATCTATGACAATCCAAACTATTTATAAAGCACATTAAGATGCAGAGTATGAATACAAATGTGAAGCATCTATAGTTAAAGGTGTATAACACAGTGCAGTTCAAATGAGCACCCGAGAACAACAATGAAGATTTGAGTTTAAAGACTAGTCACAACTTGATCTTGAAGGCAATATACAACAAATAAGAAGGGAAAGTATATTTTCAGCACAATACAACCATAACAGTAGTATCCAGTGCTATGTTGAAGTTTGTAAAGCAGTAGTTACAGTAAATGAAGATAGCTTTTGTGAGGGAATGTTTCATGCACAAGAGGTTGTAGTAAAAAATTATCATGATCTTTTACAAAGCAATTAAAAGGTAGTATGAACAATGTATTAAGGCCTTAGAAAAAGGGTCATGGGTCTGAGTAAAGTCAGAGCAACCATCTAGCCCAACACAACAAGAGTTATAATTGTTGTTAGGTTTCAAAAGGTCACAATCATCTCAAAAGTTCAATCTTCATTAACCTAAATACAAAGTTTGGTGGTCATAAATAGTAACACTCCAAAGACAATGATAACCTACAAGGACGTAGTTCAAAGGTTTGTAAAACTCAAAGAGCATGATACAACAGCGTCCAAGGATAGTCATAGGATGATTTCCACTCTATACTCCAAATCACAATAAAAAAGGGAGATCACAATCCAGTGACTGCTACAAATCAGCAGACAAGGTTTTTATTAGTCTAAATAACCCATGAAGACCAAAGCAAAAAACAATCTTAGTTAATGACAAAGATTCCTTTAGGAGCAACATCCACATGAAATATGTTAAAAGGGCAGCTATTGTAGAGTCATAATACATGGTGATGCCAAATTTCACAATCGACTTGAGACACAAAAGCAAGATAAGAAAATAGACCTAGAACAGATCAATCTTGAAACCCTGCAAATACTATCACCGAGAATGTTCTATGATGAACACATGCACACAAGGCGACATATTGAAGGTTGCATAGTCAGTTACGTGAAGTGCCATCCTTCCATAATACAATGAAAAGAAAGTCATAGCTTCAAAAGATGACAAGATATATTGACAACTGAGAGCAAAATACAATAATGACCATTCTTCACTGGAGATATTATCAGTTTGAACATGACAAAACAATATGGATCAAACTTAGAGAAGCATAACATAGAACAACGATGGTATGCAAATATTTTAAGAGCAAATTTGGAACCAAAAGGAGCTTACCATGCTTATTCCCCTGCAAAATCTCCTCAAAACTCCTCTAGCAAAACCCTCATGGTGACTTCTTCCTAGCAAAGGAGAGAAAAATACCAAATGTCACAGAGAAGAATGAATGCTTTAGGGTTTCATTTGCCCTAATAGGCTCGAAGCATCAAGGCATTATTGTATTTTCTTTTGTGAAATCTAGTCTTCCCTAATGGGTATTAGGGTAAGACATTGTTTTGTCTTGCTTTAGAAATGTAATGTAACAATAATATTTATCAAGTGATTTATATTTAATCACTAAATAAATATTATTAGTGTAATGTATAAATGAATATTTATTAAGTGATAAAATACAAATCACTTGATCAATTTTTTTAATAAGCAAATAATGACATATAATGACATGTGCCAAGTCAAAAGGGAGATAGGAATAAAATTAATGAGAAATGCCAAGTATATAGGGCATGTGTGCCAAAGATATGGGGAAGTTGGAGAGGTGGCAAGACACTTGGAGGAGATATAGGGGTTGGTTTTGTGCTTTTAATAGCATTGAGAGAATCTTGGAGGTTGTTTTTGCAAGTCATCATGTTTGACAAAGTCAATTTTGACTTTTTCATCCATTTGAAGCTCTTTTGAAAGAAATCTAGTGGCTAGATTTTAGGGTTTTTGGTTGAATTCGACCAAGGAGGTTAAGACTCCTATTTTCTTGTAACTACTCAAGTGAAGCATAAGTATGCTTCTAACTTCTTTTGTGAATTTAGTTCTTGTCATTTTATGAGCAGTATTGTAATTCATTTTGAGAATTCTTTATTGCACAGATAGATTTGCAACTCAGATTTTCAGATTTTGTATATCAGTATTTACTCAGCTATCAATAGAAGAAAAGAGATTTATCTTCTCATTCCTTTGTTTCATTGTGTGTGTTGGTGATGGATGTTATTACTTGTGAAAATTTATGTTTCCTAGTAAAACTGTCTCATTTCAAGCACCTTTTACATAGTTATATTTATGTTGCAGGTTATAAGTTGTGTTTAAGTTGCATAACTATTCTAGTTGTGGAAGTTTCTTTCCTTCTAGGATTTAAGCAACATAACTTTCTTGTGAAATATTTATGCAAGAAAAATATAGGCTTGACCTGTGTATAGTAAGCTTTTTCCTACTGATTGTTGTGTGTATGCAACTGGTTTACAAGTCTTATAGTATAATTTGGTGCATCACCTATTAGTTTGTAGGTTTGATTAATGCAATCCTTCTTCCTATTTTATCAAAAAGATCATTAGAGTTGTTATTTTTAGGTGAAGCCCTTAAGAACCAACTTTCTTTGGAGGCTCACTGCAAGTTTAGGCAACCCACAAGCCTAGGAGTGTTCCCATGTGTCACAAGTCTGCTGAGTTGATAACTTAGCAATAGGGTGTAGGTTTAGGTGATAACAACAACAAACATAGTTTTGGGAAATATGCACAACAAAACAAGTACAAGGATGATGAAAAGTTATACATTTATGATATTGAAATACCAAGAGAATCCCATTTGGTCTTGGTTTGCTCATCACTATGATCCTTTATGGATGAGAAAGTTGGGGCAACAATTTGATAGATCCAAAATGGAGGTAGATGGAAAGAATCCATAAATAAATCATAAGTAGCCTCAAAACTCAAACTTTAGTTTTGTGCAAGATTTTATTAGCTAAAACATTTATTTTCCCTTAGGAAGCATCAACGATTATCTAATTGTTGAGCTACATAAAAAAAAAAAACTTAAAATATGAAAGATCATCATTGATACAAGATGGTTATTAAGGAAAAGGTAAGCAGAGAGGATAACACATGGATGAAACATAATGATAAGTGGATGAATAAATGAAACATTAAATACACAAGTGCCCAAACACTAATGAGGAAATACAAATTTGAAAAATTTAGGACTATCACATGGACAAAGCAAATTGGTTAAAAGAAACCCTACTATATCAAATAATTTAACTAGACATGGGCCCATGATGGAGAAACTTACGTAACAATTGAAATTAATTGCAAAACAATAAATGTTGATAGTGAGCTAAGCAATAGCTCACACCATCTTTGGTGTGAAACTCATAGGTTGGCAATACCTAAGGAAGAGTGAGAAATGAAAACACACCAATTTTAGAACATCGTAGAAGTGACAAAAGTACATTAGATCATTGAATACTTGACATATAACGACATCCATACCAATTATTTCAACGAGTGTTGTTGAATTTTTTAAAGATTATTTTAAAGTAGGTTGTCCCATGCATATTCGATTTATGAGAGTAAATAAATATAAAAAATAAAAAATTAATTGATAAAAATTTTGAAAAACTTTAGATAATTAACAAGTGATAAAAAAAATAACTTAAACTAACAGGATAATTTTTAGCCCCTACATTTTCCACCAACTCAAATCTCATCTCTACAACCCTAAAAAATAAGAGCTGCTATTTTTTTATAAAAAGATTCCAATTAATCCGAAATAATTTCATAGAACCTCCCACTCTTTATAAATAGAACCTGAAGCCATCGTAATAATGAAACCCAGTCTAACCTAAATTGCCTGTTTGAAGAGGTGGAGTCGAACAAAACTGCAAACTTTTAAATCTAAATCCATTACAATAAATCTCACATAAAAAAGAATCACCATCAAGCCAGCCTAGCCGAAATTACCTGTTTGAAGATGTGGAGTTGAACAAAACTGCAAACTTTGGAATCTAGAAATAAATCTCACATATAAAAGAATTTACAAACTTCGTCAATTAATCATTAAAATCTTTCATCAATTCATTAAAAGCTTATTTGAGTGCAGAGGTAGCTTATTTGAGTGCAGAGGTAGTGTGGGAATATGAAGATGAAGATGAAGGCACTTTCATGGTGGTTGATGTTGGTTGGTGTTGTACGTCTCTCATCAGTTTGGTTTGGATTTTTCGACATATGGGCACTTCGTCTTGCTGTCTTCTCCCAGACTAATAGTGAGTCGTTCCTTATTCTTTTGCCTTAGAGCATTTATTCGTTGCATCCATCTAGCTATCTTGGTGACCGTTTTGAAGCTCTTCATTATATTTTTGGAAGTTTGGTTTTTATACTTCTGTAGAACATGAGACAGCGTGCTAGCAGATTATCAATTCTGGACAATTTAAAAAATCTGATATTTGGAGAAATGCTAGATTTGTAATCTGTTGTGCAGGAAGCATCCTAATTTTGATCGCGTAATTAACAAAAATGCGAAGTAGTCGCTAATCTCGGAGATTTCAAATTGAGTACCCTGTTTAATATTCTCAACCTGGCAGCTGTCAAGCGAAGTAAGGTAAAAAATTGGACTTTTCCGGAGCATAAAAAAACAGACCATTAAAATTGCCAAGATCCATATCAGCAAGAAATTAACATAGAAGGAGCTTAAATGGGGCGATTTGTCATTCAGATAATTTATTCATACATTTGATTACCTGCTTGCCACTCCGGGTAGACCATGCGCTTTTTAACTTTTACCATTGCAACGATGTTCTAGTGTGACGGAGAGACATCATGCTTCTAACGCCTCTCATTGGGTAAGCCGATACGGATCTACCAAGACAAGGCATTCCATTGGTGATTCTTGCGATTTAGCTATCTAGCGGTCACTGCCCTCAACCCCTTTATTACATTATAACTATTTCAAGTGTAGTTTTGGCACCTGGTTTGGGACATGAACCCAAATATTCAGTTCCGATTTAGATTGAGTGCTACAAGACACTAACTTCTTGCATTTTCCACTTTGTCATTGACAATGGCACTCACTTGGTTCTGCTTCGCCTGTTCAACTTGCATAAACAGCCCTTCAAGTTTTCCATATCATTTTTGTTGCCTGTACTAAGCACGACTTTCTTTGTATTTACTCTAATATTTTCGTGATATCTTCTTTAATCATCCTTTTGTCAAGATTCATTCTTGCTTCTATCATGTTTGATAGATCTTTTATACAGTTACTTATTTCTGACGGTATACCCTAAGAAAAGTGAGACTGTACAGAAGTTCCCTTTTGTTTGCCAACATAAGATTGTGAAGACCATAATAAACCTAGGAGGTTGTATTGTCACAAAGACACTTATTTTGCTGATTAAACAACTAATTTAATGCTATGCCTCGGTGACGCACCTTTTCACCAATCAAAGAGATACACCACTTCACATTGGAGCGCTGCCATTTATTCTTATGCCCTTAGATGGCCGCTGCCTAAGTATCATCATAAGTTGGCCTTCCTATTGCGCCTTGTCATCCTAAATAAGAGGTTATAGCCTTGGATCTAGTCGGCTCCAACAAATCAGGTCGGCCCTAAATTTAATTGTTATTATTTTTTTTAAACCTTAAGTCGGCCCTAGCTTAATTGCTATAAAGGCCGCCATCTGAGTTTTTTTGAAGAATGCAAATTTAATCTTTACAAGGGCTGCGATCTAACCTTCTGGCAGGGGATATGACTGTCTGAACTTCCCGAGATTGCTAGGGGGCAATGACAGTTGTAGCCGAGTCTTTTCAATGTGAGGATCCTTAAAGTAACCTAGGAGATTTATAATCCTTAGATCCTCCTCGTGGTATCATTAGCTTCTGCTGTGCAATCCTGATATTACCTTAAGTTGCAAACTTGAACTAGACTTGTAACAACATAATCTAAAGTTGGAAATTGGCAAGGTTCATAATTTTGATTTTCCCTCATCATTCTTTTGCATCTTTTGTAAATGGAAAGGATTGATTAGGCCGACTCAACATCATTTACACAAAATCATGGATATCTCTTTTCGTTAACTTAAGAACTTAACATACATTAAGATGAGGATTAGAAGCATGACACACATCTAAGGCTTTAATAGTGGTGTTCTAAAGAATGAATTTATACCCCTTTTGGTTCTGTAACTAGTTTAATCATAAGGTTTCCAAACTTATCTTCTTCCATATGTATGGTATTAGATTTTGGTCTTGAAATAGGAGAAAAAGATTGTCTTTATGTCTTTCCATGTAAAAGTTCACATAACTCAAAACATTTGGGACAGATGTTTTATACACTGTACGGTGTATAAATATTATACTTGAGATGTATGTAATTACCAATGAAACAACATGGATCAGACTTACTAAAAACACCAGACATGATACGAAGCATATACAAGATATCATCATACATTAGGAAGGTACACACTGTAAGAACCCTGCTGGTTCTAACTCTTCTACTGATGCAAATGCTCTAACTCTTCTACTGATGCAAATGCTGTCTTGTTTTTGTATTTTCAAAGGTTTTGAAGAATTTTAAGCAAAAAATAACAAGTGCGCCAGGCAAGAAATGCACATAAAACTGAATTGACAAGAAGTAGAGAGCAACTGCAATTATATTAAGTGTCAGGTAACTGCTACAATTGAAACTAATACACAAAACATACCCGGAGGTGCTCAGATTATTTAAATAAGAAAATTTTGGAACTTGCCAGCCAAAACTGTGAAATTGACAAAACAAGGTGCACAAGTCCAGAATGCAATTTCTCCAAGCCAGGAAAGAGATGGAACAACCTGTATGTGCTAGGCATTGGAAATGGTGCAACTAGAATGCAAGAAGGAAGACGTTTCAGCCCTCCAGAACAAAATGCCCCTATTCTGGAGCCCATGTGCCAAGCTGGAAAATGTACGGCCAGCAAGAGAGATGGTACGGCTGGCTTATTAGATTGAAAAATGCTCAAATTGGGGCTTCTAAACCTGAATGCCCCTTCCCTTATTCAAAAATCTGCAAAAAATTAAAGGAAATAACTTTTGATGAAGCATATTAAAACTCCTGGATGAAGCCCTCACAATTGCAATAATTCAGCTGATCTTTCATAGCCTCAAAATCACTGATCCATGAAGAGTTTTTGTTCTTCAATAGCAAACCCTCTGAAACCCTTGTCTCAGAAAATCTACAGAGCAAAAACCAAGCAATGTCAAATAATCAATAATGAATTGAGGTTGACTTGCTTTTGCCTCTTATAATCCCCAAATGGCATGAATTCCAAAAAGGTACGCCCAATTGCAATTTTAAATACATTTAAATGTATTTAACTTACTTTCCATAGTTTAAATCAAATTTGGGCGAACTTTATGATTTAAGCTATTTTAAAATCACTTTATAACATTTTAAGTGGCTTTTTAATTTTCATAAAGTCAAATATTCATATAAGTTAATTAAATAACTCAACCCCTAAAATATTAATATCTCCCTCAATATTCAGTCTTTTGATGTGCCGTCAGAAGCTGGGGTCAACATTGTATAACCCCCATGTGTCCAGGTGCCCTGACTAAAAATAGCTTCACTGCCAAATTGACTTACTATAAATAGTAAGTTCCTCAACTAAGCTCAAACACTGATATACAAAGGCCTGGAACTGAACTTGAGATTGAACTAAAGACATGGAGTGACAACAATCTCCATTAACTGCCACTGAGACTCTCTATCCAAACATATTAGCCTACGACAGTCCAAATAATAGGCTAATCCCTCGAACTCTGATGCTCACGAAAATGGGGACATTACACACACACACACATGAAGTAATCATGCTGAAAACACGACAGTCATGGAGCAAACACATAAATATGTGTAAGATTTGAAGCATATCCATAAATACACATGAAACATTGACATGAATACATGTAAGGCGTGTAAGGCATGAAGCATCCACGTAAGACATGTAAGGCATATATACAAGCAAGGTATGAGGTATACATGTAAGGCATGAATGTATACACATGAATTCATGTAGGGCACATGAATACACACAAGGCATGAATCATACAGATTAATACACATAAGGCATGAATCATATGTATGAATACACATAAGGCATGTGTTGTGTTGCACACACACACCCTATCTCCAATAGGGACCCCCTTCATTTTGCTTGCATTGCTGGAGTTTTATAGCAGCTTTGTCTTGTAAGGGTTGCTAGAGCGAGAGAGAGGATAGATCAAATTGCATCATGCAGTCTCAGGAGGTGAGAGGGAACTCAAGAATCAAACCTGACTCAAAGCTTAGGGATAAGGGCACAAGGAGTAGGGGTGAGAGTCAATCCTCAAAATAGACCATAGACAAGAAGTGTAGAAATGCATAAGGAAGGAATCAGGGATTCAAGTTCAAAACTAGGTCAAACCCCAACTTATTGTGGAATGAACAAAGGACCAATGCTATGCCCCCTCAAATCCCAATTCGGACTTGGACTTGGAAATAAGTTCTGAAGTTTTCCTTTCAAATTCAGTGTTTACACTCAAATTAGGATTAAGTCCTAAATCCCAAAATAATTCCTAGTACCGAGTTTGAAGTCTAAGCATGCTCCTACATTCTCAAAATCGGTATTTGCAGTCAAGTCAGGAATAAGGCTTTATTGCTAAAATCTTTCCTATCACCGAATTTCTGTCCAGGTCACCCTCAAAACTCGGTGTTTGCTTCAAAACCAGGAGTAAGTCATTAATCCTAAAAGTCTTCCTAGTCCCGAGTTTCTGTCTGATTTCCATGCCCCGAGTTTGCAATGAGGAAATCTTAAAGCTCTCCATATACCGAATTTGCAGCCTACTCCACAAACTGAAAGTTTCAAAACAGAAATTCTCCATGACACTCCATGTGGTGTCTAAGCAGATTTGAGCATGTTAAATCCAAATCAAAGCAATCCCAAACTGAGTTTGTGAGAAATATCAAGGTTGAGCACAAAACAAGAAATGCAATCCAAAACTCGATCTTCCAAACACTGAATTCTGCACCTTAAATGAAGGTTTATCTCCAAATCAGAAATAGACCTTAATCTTGAAAGTCTTCCTATCACTGAGTTTGTGCCCAAATCCTCCAAATTCGGTGATCACAGTCAAAGTAGGAATAAAGCACTAATTCCAAAACTTGTCCTAGTACTTAGTTTGGTCCTTAATCCTAGAACTCGTCCTAACTCCGAGTTTGATCCAGAATTCTTGTTTGTCTTCCACAGTCCGAGTTATGGTCTAAATCAACATGAAGATCCTAGAACTTGTCTTAGGTCCAAGTTGCACACAACAACTAATTTCTTAGCAGCATGCTGAGACAATGAATTCAAGACTGAAAATGCTAAAGGGCTATGAATGCAAACTAAAGGGGGGCCCTGAGTTATATTGCCATCAAAATGAGATCCTTCCAAAATGAGGTAGCAAGGTGATGAAGTCTGAGTGTCTCACTAATTGTGCTTAAAAGGGAAATGTGAAGTGAATTCATTTGTAGGTCAAATAAGAAGGGTATTTGAAATTCTAGCCCTAGAAACCCTTGAGATAATAAAGCTACTTGCCCTTTCAGGTCCAGACCACCAATGGAGCAACAAGAGGGGAAATCTGGAATGCAAGTTGAATGTATGATTGCAATTAGAAGTAGTTTCTAGAAGAGGAGCTAGGATGAATGACATCAGAGGAGAGCTAAGGGAGATGGATCACTCAGAGAAGCCAATAATTTGAAGACTTCAAGATATTGTTTCCAGGTGTGCTGGAGGATTGCCAAGACGAAAGGGGGAAATACAAGATCAAAATTCTGAAAATGATGTCTTCCTAAAGAAGATTGGGAGTAACATGCTCATAGAAATGAAGAATTCTGTAAACACCTGAAAATATTAACAGGCGTGTGCCAATCACGAATGAGCTACAAAGAAGAGAAAGGACAGCTAGATATGAGTTAAAAATGATTCATTGTAAAAAGGGAAATTTAGTCATTGTAAAATAATAATATTTTGGCTAAATTAAAGCAATATTATAAAGCCAAGTATTATTATTTTCCCAAGAAAATTACTTATTTATCCAGTTGGTAGTTTTGTCCTTTTGTGACAAAAGGTTGTTATATTGCCTCTAGAAGCGTGTAACTTTTGTCTTGTAGTGGAATTAGTTAGGAAGTTGTTAGAGTTATTAAATAAAGTTGTCGAGGGTTTCTAGAAGGCAGATTTGGGCCATTGAATGGATTTAATCCTGGTCGTTGATGTAAAATGTAATATCTATAAAAGGCCAATGCCTCTCTCATTGTAATGATTAGAATTAGAATAGCAGTAGCCAACAAGTAGATTTAGAAGTAGAATAGGAATTGCTGAACAGGAATTGTTGTACCAACAGATGAAGCCAATGAATAAAGCATTGAAGCATGGTGTTTTACTAGTTGCCTTCTCTTGTTTGCATGGTTTCTTTCATCGAATTAGTTAAAGTTCAGTGATTTTAATGGTGAAGTGTGAGGATATTTGATCGATTTCTGGTTCATACCATTGAGGATTTGCTGATTGTGAGTTCCTGTGCATAATTAGTCTGAGCCTATTATTGCTATTAGTTCAATTGTGGATGTTTATTTGAGTTGCGCTAGAATTGGGTACTCAGTGTATATTCATGATGTGAAATTCTTTTATTTTCCTTTGGAGATTGCACTATTTCTATGGTGTTTTGAGTTTATCTCTGGTTAAGAAGGAATCAATTTATGTGAAGTCTATCTATCTGCAGCGTCAACCATTACTATCATTGTTCCTAGATTCCCTGAACCCTATCCCTTTGCTCTTTATTTTAATCAGTTTGAGAAGTGAAACATTAATCAGATTGCCATATCAGATGCAAACTAGCTTGTCAGATGTGTAAGTCCCTTTGTGTTTACCAACAAATCACATTATCAATGAGTTATCCTAAGTATTGTCAAGACTTGACATTCGGAACCTTGAGGTTATCTTGTTTGGATGGTCAGAAGGCATATGAGATTTTCTTATTCAAGAGAGAATAGGATATACTCTGTGTATTTCATTCTGTGTTGACAAAAGTGCAAACTTCCCCATCGACAACATCAATCATACGCATGAATACACATAGGGCATGAATCATACACATGAATACATGTAAGGCATGAATCATACACATGAATACATATAAGGCATGGATGTGATGCACCCACTAGGAGGCTGCCAATTTCCATCGAATAACATACATCACTGTTCATTATTTCTTGCCATAAATTAATTACCTAAACTAAATAACTATGTTTGCTCATAGTACAATTGATATTGTCCATTTTCAAGCCCAAGTCTTACTTCCTTCTAATTCCCATCCTTGGATGGGGATTTACTTGTCTAGGGCGCAATGACACCACCTCTATAATGAAGCACAGATTTCAGGAACACCAGTCCATTCACGGTTGGGGCTCACCTGATTTGGGATGGTTTACTCTGTCTCTCCCTAACAACACTACGCCTCTCCTTATGGGGGGAAGAATTAGAATTGATTAATAACTTAGACTGTAAATATATTGATACCTCATTGTACTATGAAGTATGAACATTTATATATTCATATAAAAAGAAATTAAACATAACTGATATATGTGACTGATTTTCCTATTACTGTCACATATGAAACTATGAAATGTAAAGTCAGATGAAACATATTGCATTATAGCTACGTGTAAGCTTGTATTATTACTTTCTTTATTTTCCTCTAAACTCCTTTTGATGATTTGGAATGAGCATTTGATCCTTATTAAATATCTTGGATATTGATCGGTTGCAACCTTTGATTAGGAAGGGTCATATCTTTCCTTAACAGCCTCTCTTCATGAGTTATGGTTATTGTCTAACCGCACCTTTACAAGATTATTAGTTATTAACACAAATCATATTTGTATGTTTAATCACTGCCTTTGTAAGTGTAATCCCTGATTATTAGACATAATAACTTCTGACTTTTGTTAATTATAACTTCTGCCTTTGTCTAGACTTTAATGTGATCGTTGCCTTTTTATCATCATAATCGCTGTCAATAAACACTAAGGTTGATTATCATTGTCTACTGCTGAGGGGACAATCTCTGACACCTGTAGTCCACTTAGTATTTGCTTCAATAATTAACTTTATTTGAGGTTACCGATCAGGATAAATGCAGTTTTTTATATATAATTTTTATTGAATATATTTTCTGAATTTATTTATTATTTTATTTGTTTCTAATTACATTGTTATGATAATGAATACTTATTACATTTTATTTTATTGAATTCATAATCTGGGGCATGACAATAAATCATACACATGAATGCACATAAGGCTTGAATCATACAGGTGAATACGCACGAGGCATGAATCATACACATGAATACATGTAAGGCATGATGATACCAATTGTAATGCATCCTTTTTTGGATTGCCCTAAGTCTTGTCCTAAAATCACAAATTCCATTAAAATAAGAAATGTAAGATAGATAGGGATATAACTTTACCAATTAAAATGCCTTTTAACAAGATAAATTATGATTTAGGTCTTGCAACCATATTAAACTATATATATATATATATATATATATATGGGTTAGAATGTAATATCCCCTGTAGTGGTATGACTGAAAATACAAGGAATGTTTACGAACAATTGCCTGTCCACTCTGCTGTTATGAAGTTTGTGTCTTGCTGATGTGTTGTCTCAGAAAATTCAGATTGGTATGGAGGTCATCAAACACATGTTTCTCATGTAAGATCAACAATAATGACTTCTAATTGTTAAGACCATTGCCTAAAATACATTTGCCATTAAATTATAGAGTTCTAAGCCACAAACAAACTCCTACAGCATGCTGATATTATGACAAACAGTTGGTAAGTAACCTCAGACCATTCATACATAAAGATGCAACTTAATTCCTTCCTTATTACAAAATGGTGTTCAATGAGTCCTTACAATGATGATATGAAGACCAACACTCAACCTACTTGTGACTCAGAAATTTCTGAGTACATTGGCAACCATGGATATTATAGCTAACTGAAAACAGTACATAGGATGATATCAATGCACCTGATGAAATTCGCCTTGTAGGAGAGTTGAAGAAGCAAGCAATACCCTTGGGTTTTGACCCCACTCAATGCCAAATTAATTGGTCTTCAGAATCACCCCTGCTGTAGGTAAGGTGGTCTGATAATGGATGGATAGCGACTTACTTGCAACTTTTCATCAAAAATTAATCGCCTTGGTTCCTTCAATGTAGTGCCATACTTCTTAGGGATGATTGTCGCTAATAAAGTAAGTTGTGAACCAAATTCGAGGGTAATGGCTGCCTGATACGATTCTGTCACAGACTGATTATACCCTGGTTTCTTAACAAATACACCTTCAAAAGTCTTTCAAAAGGATCGCCTATCCCTTCCAAAATTATCGCTATCCTCTAGGATGAAATTCGATGCCAAAATTGTAGATAATGAGCGATTTGTCATGAATGGCAGTCTGATATGATTTGCTTCAGACTCGTCTGTCACTGAATTCACCTTCAAAGCTCCTTCAATCACCTCCTAAGGGGACGCCCTTCTCCTCCAATACTATTGATGCCTTCCTTTGTATGTTTTGATGCTTAAATGATGAAGAGGGAACAAAATCGTAGGTAATAGGAACCTGGTTTGATTGGTTCTCAGGTCTGATTTGATCTCTGAACCTGCTTATTCCTTTCCCCAATGGCCCTGAAGGGTATCGCCTTATGTTTCCAGTCCAAGCGCTGTCCTCCAATTAAGTTTTTGATGCTTCAGCAAGTAGATAACAGCAAGGTCGTGGAAATGAAGTGGAGAACTTGATTTGTCTCAGATCTGCTAGACATTCAGCTATCTCCCAATTCCTTTCTCAATCCGTCTTCAAGGAATGTCGCCTATCTCTTCAATGGAAATCAATGCATAAATATGATAAATATGGATGGTCTGAAAATACCATGAAATGTCTACTATGAGATGCACAATAAAACTCTTTAAGCCCAATTGAGATGACTGAAGTATCACCTCCTCAATGCAACCCCTCGGAAGGTCTTCCACTCCCTCAGTTATGCAATCTATGGGAGTTTTCGTTGCCAAAGACCCAAGTCTACAGACACCTCTCGATTCTACAAAACCCAACCAATGATCAAATTCAATTCCCAAATCTGCCTTGAAGCTTCATCTTGATCTCCCTTTATAGTTTTTCACTTCAACATCCAGAAGCTTCTAGAATTGACTTTAAAAAAAAATATTTATTAGTCACTTTTATTAAATTAA
Source organism: Cryptomeria japonica (assembly GCF_030272615.1). Classification (NCBI taxonomy): domain Eukaryota; kingdom Viridiplantae; phylum Streptophyta; class Pinopsida; order Cupressales; family Cupressaceae; genus Cryptomeria; species Cryptomeria japonica. Next base: position 333,178,068 of record NC_081415.1, read on the forward strand.
TTAATTATAAAGTCATCTTTTAATTTTAATTTATTTGATAACTCTATAAATAATTAACTTAATATTATTAATTAAAATAATTAATCAAGCTATCCATAAAATATATCAATAATTTGGACAACTTAATTAATTAATTCTTCTTCAAAATGGAGACATTACATAGAAAACACACATGAGTACAAAATTACAAATATACATAATCATCATAATTCATTAGATAGGTCATGTCACATCTATATTCATTTTTAGTATTCAATCACAATAGGGTTTGATTGAGGGAGATAGATAGGTTGGCCTGAAGCAATCCTCAAACTAAGGCCAAGAGTGGACACTTACCCTCTTGGCCCCAAGTGGCAGGCACATTGGATATCCAGCATGGGGTGGTCTACCTAGTGGGGTGTTTGTATCTGCCCTCCCTATTCATGTCTCCTTATTATCCTCTTGTGATGGTGATTTCTCCAACAATCAACCATTGTAGGGGTTGGAAATGAAATCACAATAGGGTGCCCGGAAATCCTCCTATCTAAGCCCAAGAGTAGACAATCACCCGCTTGAGCAGCAGGCACATTGGACATCCATCATCGGGTGGTCTACCTAGATGGTGATCCCGTATCTGCTCCCCTTTTTTGCATTTCCTTCCCTTCTCCACATGATTGCTTGCCAGGTGGTCTACCTAGATAGATTAATGATTTAGGATATGCATTTCATATTATCACACAACAATTATTGATTCTACTATTTCATACCACCATACTTGTAGAATACAATATTATTGCAGGTTATGTATTTTCAGTCTGCTGTGGTATTTTAGAGTCTTAGACAGATTCGACTTGATATATTATGAATTGATCTGCTCTTTATGAGTACTGATGCTAATTCAATTGCTCTCCTTGATTGCTTGATTCCTTGTTCCCTATTGGATCTTCCTATATTTTGCCCTAGAATCACAAATTTAGTAAATAAGGAATGAAGTATATTTAAGAAATCCAAACAATAATGTATGCTTGTATAGTTATTTGCACACTAGAAGGTCTCTTTTCTTTCTTTATGTTGACATTTATGATAAAAACTTTGGATTAATGCTCTGTTGTTTTGTTCACTAGTGACTGAAGTGCATGGAAGGACATTTGGGGTTTGGACACTTCTTACATGCACCCTATGCTTTATGTGTGCTTTTAACCTTGAGAATCGGCCGCTTTATTTGGCTACACTACTGTCATTTTTCTATGCCCTCGGCCATTTTCTGACAGAATATCTTATCTACCATACAATGGCAATAATTAACTTGGCGACTGTTGCTCTCTTTGCAGGTATTTTCCATTTTAAATTTCTTCATTCTACACTTCCTTCTGTCAAACTCAAAATGTTTATTTTAGTCAACTTTCTTTTCATTTCTAAAAGGCAATAATATTTATATTGTTGCTATGATTGGGATGTCTAGTACACTACTTTGATAGAAAAAGGACAAATATGTCTTCAGTTCTAATTCTATCCTTATTGATATGTAATATGAAAGGTGAGAAGGTAATGTTCTGACTTTTTCAAAGATAACGAAGGACTCAAATTAGAAATACTAGATATTGTAGAAAACAAATACACTCTCTTGAAAAGATTACATAGGAACTAGAGGTCCATGTTAAAGAGTTAAACAATTGTACATCCAGAGATGGTGGGCAGTTGATTAACAACAGATGAGTTTAAAACATTACTTTAGGCATGAGATGCCAAAATGATTCTCTAGATTTCCATTGCATGGGCTGCATGAGGCCAAAAGGAATGGTATATCCGCTCTTGGGCCTAGGGTAGAGGATCTCTAGGGCACCCTATTGAGTCACCCTATCTTAGCCCTTCTATGGTTGAGCCTTCTCAAATTGATTTAAGCGATCTTGTGATTAGATCTATACTTCTAATGCATGCTTGATGATTTCTAATTAAAGAGATCTATCTTATGAATTATGACTGTAAATGATTCCCAACTTGTTTGTAGGGTCTCAATCAAAGTGAAGGTATCTCTAACCCTACTTTGTTTCAATTAAAAATTGTGATCTAGGGCAAAATTTGGATATTTATAATTCTGGGGACATTACTCTTCCCTTCCTCTTCCTCTTCTTCTTTGACATTAATTGTAGGGGTGGCCACTTGTTAAGGGGACTTATCCTTCCTCTTGGTGGAAGGCTTCTCTTTTTTTTGACTCTTCTAGGCTTGGTTCCTACCATTGGATTTAGATTTTTCGACCATTCTTGTGTTTTGTCAATCACCTTTTGTGTTTGGTCTAGATGGAGGTGTCATTGGTGATTGACCAATCCATTTTGGGGATTTGCTATGCATACACCTTATCTTGCTCATAGGAAGAGTCCAATACTTTGGCACCTTGGCTATTTCAAATGCTTTGACTTGGGTTATAGTTAACCTAGAGTAATCCTTTTGCTTGGCCTCATGCTCATCCGTGAAGTCAACCCAAAAGTCCTCGATGACTGGTTGGTGTTCATAGGAAAAACCAATTATTGGTCCTACCTTGCTCACTGGGTCAAACCTCCCTTTGATTTTTTATAGTTGTAGAGTTACTATTGCCATCTTTGCCTCCTTTGTTTTGCTATGGTTATTAGAGGAGCATTTTGAAATATCCCCTTTTTTTTCAATTTTTTCTAGTTACAAACATCACAAAGCACTCGTTAGGGTTAGAAAAGATAATCAAAACACTGTTGAAAGGTAACCCTTCCACTTTCTGATCACCAAGAGCCCAGTGTGGGAAGGTGAGAGCATATGGTGAGGGAATCGTTAGCTTCGATAATCCACTGGAAATTACAATGCTGGGCGGCAAGTTAGCCCCTTCCGCTTGTCTAGCGGGTGATAGAGATTTTAACCACAATTTGGTGGTATGACCAGCCAATTACAATGCCAATGAAACTGTAGTAAATAACAATCACTCAACCACTTATTCAGTGGGAGGAATGAAAAGGATAATAACAATCCACTCAACCGCTTATTCAGCAGGAGGACAATAGTACAATAAGAAAAGATAGGCGGCAAAGCCAGCCTCTTCCACTTATTCAGTGGGTCTTGTGATACAATTCAGAAAAGATAGCTGTTAGTACTACTAATCAGCTTTACATTACATAGCATGAATTTTCAGATTAGAGAATATCACTATCTATTGCGCCCCCCCCCCTTTTTGGCCACATCTCCCTGAAGGGGATGTCTCCGGGACGGGGGGACAGGGATGCGACGTCCCCCGCTGTCCCGCCACCGCCACCCAATCGCTGCCGGAGACATCCTTCGAGAGACGTGCAGACGTCTCTCGAGGGACTGGGAGATGCCTAGATGTCTCCCGTCGCCCCCACGTATATGCAATGTTTAAAATTAAAATTTAAAAAAAAGTGACTTTTTTGGGGGTTAAGGGGTAACTCTAATTGGACGTGGGCCAATAGAATGGGGTCAAGGGGTAGCGGCGCTGCCCCTTGACCTCAACTTGGGGGCGTTGCCCCCAAACCCTCATTGAAAAATATAGGGGGAAACCGCGCCGATAGAAGTAGGGAAAATTTAACCTCCGAGTCTGATTAGGCTCCATATAACAACACAATTAGCATTGAAGAAATTTTGGTATTTAGATTTAGTATTTCAAATTTCCTATAGTCTCATTTGAAATGTAATTCTTATACTGTAATACTGTCATACATCTTTTCAAAACTAGTTTTTCAAGTACTATATGTATATGTATAACTATATCAGCAGCACCACCCCGCCACCCTCCGCCGCCGTCCCCCCGCCATCCCCAAACTTAGGCCCTTGGTCCCCCTGTCCCGGAAACGCATCCCCCTGTCCCCCTGTCCCCAACGCCTGTGGAACACTGGGATGTAGTGAACAATCTGTGTGGTTTTTTTAACATAATAATCATTGTCCTCCATGTCACATTTGTCATACTTTTGATAGGTAGGAAGGTCAAAGGTCTCCTCAATGGCTTCAACGGTGATATTTAGCAATGTTTGATTGGTGGGTCCAAAGATCTTTTGGTTAGCATCATAATTTTTTGTACATGCCTGGACCGGTTCTGGAGACTACAAAGAGACAGGGAGTGTTGTTGGTAGCACTGATCCACTTTTTGAAGCACATCTTGCCTACATTATTCTATCATCCACCTTGTTCATCCTGTTGATGAATTCTTTGACATTGTTAGTGTCTAAAATCTCTACCCAAGAGGAGACAATCTTTGAAGAGGATGATGTCCTTTATATTCATATTTCATTTCTTTGAATCTTAAAGAACTGAGCAAATAAAAGTGAATAATTTTTTATCTAAGAACTTGCTGAAAGGCAGGGATAGCTTGCAAGATAAAATTGGGAGTAAGTAGGAGATAGTTTGAAAATTCAAAGGGGTCCATAGTAAAGTAGGTAGAGGTTGGAGTTTCGAGATAGCTTGTGCAAGTTCTCATTGGTGATGAAGTGGTCTAAAGGTCTGCCACAAATTGTGTAATAACCTCCCTAGTTTTTTTTTTGACAAATGCAGATGTTCAATGTACAACAGGGAACAATGATATATTGCTGTTATAATAGTTGATGGAAAGATTATACTGCTGAAGCATGAACTGATATCAATGGCACTATGCAAATTTCTTACCAAGTTTGCCCATGTACATTAAACCCACACCAAATGAAAACAATAATGATTTACCACCATTACAAGCCCAGAAATCACTTGCAAGCTAGCAACATCAACTGCAGGTCTGAAATATTAATGATTACTTTTGGTACAGGCTTGGACAGGATGCTCACACCCCAAACTCTCAGTAATTTAGCTGTGAAACTACTTTTTGTTGTTTACATGAAGATGCTTTTCTTCCTTGCATTCAACATCTCTGCATTTTCATCTGCTATCTTTACTCTTTCTAAAATCCAGAAATAGTTGTACCTCAAGTTACTTCTTACTTATATCAGTATAGCGTTTTGCTGCTCTTTGAACTGATGTGTTTGCTGTTTTATTGCACTTCTTATATGCAATCCATGATGGATCTTACTCATCTTGAATTACTGTGTTCCTAGAGAAAATTATGAAACTAATTTCTTGTTGCTTTTCTTGAACACAAATGCTGGAGAGTATTTAACTAATTTATTGTGGTCTTCTGTCTTGAATGTGTTAAACCAAGTAACGAAAATTATTGTCCATCTTTTTCTTTTTATCTTCATTTTCATTGTATACATATACACAGGAACATCAATAGTATGGATGATCCTTCATTGGAACACACATCACTATAAACATCCTCGACAGATGGGCAAGGATGAATAATCTGCAAGCTGTTTGTGCAATTTTGAAGGTTCACCACGAAACTAATGCAGAGGCTTGGATTTGGTAGCATACAACCTTGCACATTATATCAGGAGTTACATCTTATTAAAGATGCCATGAGATTTTTGTGTCTTTAAAAGCTTGAAATTTTCTATGTAACTTTGCCTATCTCGTTTGTTATGTTTCTTAATAACATTGTATCTTTTTTGTCAGGTAGGTTTAATACAATAAATGTGCTTCTTTTGCAGTTATTTACACAAGTTATTCTTGCCTAAATAATTAAAATGAAATACCAATGCATTATTTTGTTGAATGAAAACCTAGTGCTGCAATATGGCATTGAATGATCACTGCCTTTGCTAGAAGACATGCAATTTTTGAACCAAAATTCTGCATTCCATAAAAGTTTCATAAAGATCATCATGCATGGTATCATTTCACAGAGCATTTTTTACACTCGTCAATGAGTTTGTTAAAATTGTGGCAGAAGCTCTTAAACACTTGTTAACTTGCTTTAACTTGTTCTCTTCTTAAATGAGTTGTACACCATGGTTATCGTAAAAGAAAATGGTAGTCTCCAAATGGACCTGCAAGTTCTGGAAAGTAGTTTTTTGTCAGATAAAATAATCTTTTTTATTTTGTGCCGATCCCATTTACAATTGTGGTATTAGCTTAGCTAAAAAAATTCTTGTTAATTGAGAAATATATTCTATTGTAGTATTTGGCTGCTTCTAATTCATCAGGTGGGCTACACAGAAATGCTGACGTTGGTTTGCTTATGCATTCTCTGTTATTTGCCAAACAAAGTCCATGGCTTAACTAAAGCTACTTTTCGAGTCATTGACCATGGCTTAACTTGCCGATTAACTGATAGACATCGGTTTGGTAAAGATGGAAATATAAAATGATTATAATAAACATATTGTTCCATGGTGTGAACCTTTTATCATTTTCCTTTCCGTAGTGAGGCAAGGAGGCCTGTGCATTTGTCAGTTGTTTGGCCTAACATATATCCAATTTATAGAAAATGTGATAGAATGAATGAATAAAGGGATTTTAATAATGTCCATGAGACCAAGTGGTCTAAGGGACCAAGAGCTCCAAAAACAACACTAATTCAGATTTCTCTCCATGTCAGCTGTTTTTTTATGAGCCTTGACTAAGATAGTCACAGTTTTGTGAAGCCTGGCTTCCTCAAATAACTTGCTCAGATGGTCCACCTTCAGAGTATCTTCAAGCTGCTTATGGATATCCTCATAAGCCATGCACTCCATGATGAAGTGCCATTTGGTTTCAATAGCCCCTTTACCACAAAAAATGCAAGTCCTCTCTTCCCACTATTCTTTGGGAGTTATCCGTCTACCTTTTTCATATCAAAGATGACGAGACCTAGTTCTCAATTGAGCTACTAAGATTCTAGCCTTTCCCTTGATTTCAGCCCTTAGGTAAACCTTTTCATCGTGTGTCCACATGGGATTGAATTCTTTGACACAATGTGTTTTTCTGGCTGTTTTGTTTTGTCTACATGATAGTCTTGAATTTTTCCATCACCCAAATTTTTATCTCCTCATTAGAGTTAGGGCAATCTTGCCAATTAATGTCCCATTTGTTCATCCACTTGTTATTCTTCTTTCTCCAAGTCGTCTTCTTGCATTTTTACTCCTCCATAGTAACCATTTTGGGCCAGTGTAATTCATCCATGTTTATGTTGGGATTAAGGTGTCTCAACCTTTGCAAATCCTAACATTGATTTTGCATTTATTTATTTATTATTTGCCTACAAATGTCTAGTCATCTAGTAGGAGCCACAGGTTTGGTGGTATCCTACTTGGCAATGACTTTATGACACATGTTGTACATGTGGAGGTAGGCATCCATTTTGAGGATTTTGACATGTGCCAGCATATGATAGATTCTATGACATATTGGACAAGTGGCATGAGATACCTTTTGCATGGAGAAGGTGAGTGCCCAAGTTGGGTTATGATGAGTTGTAAGAGAATAAGCTAATATTAGTCATTTATGATGGATTCTCTTACAATTGTAAGTGTTGTAAGTTATGATAGTTGTAAGATGTGTAAAAGCATATGTCATACCTCTAAATAGTAAATTTTGGGTGCTCAACTTATGAGGTTTGAATGGGGAGTCATTTGGGGGTGGACATGTGTCATTTGCGTGCTTTCTAATGGCAAAAAAAAGGGGCCGAATGCCTTGCACGACCCCATCTTCTTGCTTCATCTAGAAGCTTCCTTTGTTGTTGTATTTCTCTATATAAGGTAGCCTTGGAGAGTATTAGTCATATTGTGTATTGCAAGTGAAGTGTTTTGTTGTTGTGATTAATCCAGATTGTAGGCTGTTAGTTGTAGACTCTTCTTGAAGAAGCTAAGTGTTGATATTGTATTGTAAGAATTTGTTTATTGGAATATAAAGTACTGTGCTTTTGGAGTGTGGGTTCTTTCACCCGAAAGGGTTTTTCCCATGATATATCTTGTGTTCATTGTGTTTATCTTTATGCATTTTTAATATCTACTTGTGAATGTGTTTCTAATTCTGTTATAGAAGATTTATAAATAAAATTTGCACTCTCCCCCACTAGATTAGTGTTAGAAAGCATTTTTCGCACCTTAACTTTCTCTCAGTTGGTATCAAAGCCTAGCCAGTTTTGTTTCCGTTGTTGGGTAGTGGGCTTTTTGTATTGATTTCAGTTTGAGTGGGAGCTTTTGTAGAGTATTTTCAAAATCTTGTTGTAGGAAGAAGATGGCAAGCACATCCACAAAAGTTGATATGAAGAAGTTTAATGGTAGCAACTTCAAACTTTGGAAGTTGAAAATGGAGGATATGTTGGAACAAAACCTTAGAATACAATGCAAGATGTTTGGGATACAATCGATCAAAAAGATAAGGGCCTCATAATGCTCTGTTTGGTAGACTTCGTATTATTGAATGTTCATGAAGTGAAGTCCGCGAAAGATCTTTGGAAGAAGCTTGGAGATGTTTATTAGGATAAATCCCTGGCAAACAAGTTTTTTCAGAGAAAGATGTACTCTCTAAAGATGGAAGATGGAGGATCTAGTATCTGTTGTTGATCATCTCAATGCATTCAACATGATTATTGCTCAGTTAATTTCTGTTGGTGACAAGATCGAGGAGGTAGATCATTGCATGCTTTTGTTATATTCATTGCCTAATTCTTGGGACTGCCTTGTTATGGCTATTGAGAGTACAATCATCACGTTCAAGATGGATGAGGTGGTATCATCCTAACTTTTTGAAGAGATGAGAAGGAAGACATTTGAGACAGGTAAGAAGGCTCTTGCAGTTTGTGGTAGATCAAAAGAGAAAGGCAAGAAGGACAAGAAAGATGAAAGAGGCAAATCCAAATCCCTTGGGAGATCTAAGTCTCTTGGGAAGTCCAAGGCAAAATGTTGGAATTGTGGGAAAACCGATCATTTTTGTAAAGATTGTGAGGAGAAAAAGAAGAGACCCTCCAATTTAGATTCAAACAAATCCTCTCAAAATGACGGTGAAGCATTTGTCGTAGCTTTGGCAATGCATGCATCGAAAGATGTGTGGTTGATAGATTCGGGTGCATCTTTTCACATGACCTCACATCGGGGTTGGTTTTCAAAGTATGAAGAATATGATGGTGGGAAGGTGTATCTTGGTGATGACTCTCATTTGAAGGTTGTTGGTTGTGGAAGAGTCAAGATTAGATTCCCTGATAAAAGAGGGAAGGGGATTGATGGTGTAATGCACATCCCGAGTTTGGCACAAAATCTACTCTCTATATGTAAGTTGAGTGATGTGGTTGTGCAGGTTGTTTTCTCACAAGGTGTATGCAAGATGACTAGAGGTTCTATGGTGCTTGCTAAGGGTGTTCGGATAGGCACCTTGTATAAGTTGGATGCATGCACTATACCTTGTAATAGTGCTTCTATGGAGTCCAAGAAGAGGGCTCTAGTTTCTTCATCCTCACCATCAGATCAAGCTGTAAAGAGGATTGTTGCTTCTACATCCGATGGTTGTGCTTTTTGGGTATCCAAGGGTGCCAATGCTTTGGAGATGAAACTACCAGTGGATACGACAATTTTATGGCACCAAAGACTTGGTCACATTGGTGAGAAGGGTCTCAAAACCCTGAAAAATAAATACCTCATAGAAGGGCTTGATGATTGTAATCTTGAGTTCAAATTGTTTGCAAACACTGTACCTATGGTAAACAAAATCGTGTTAAGTTTTACTCTAGTTCTCACAAATCTTCTGGGTTGTTGGACTTGATACATTTTGATGTTTTCGGTCCTATTAATGTTCCTTCGATTTCAAAATCTGTGTATTTTGTTTCATTCATTGAGGACTACAGTGGGACATTTGTTTATTTTCTCAGAAATAAATCTGAAGTCTTTAGTTAGTTTAAGGATTTTAAGGTTCTTGTTGAGAATCATACTAGTAGAAAGATTAAGTGTTTGAGGATTGGCAATGGTGGTGAGTTTTGCTTGGTAGATTTCTATAGGTTTTGTAAAGACCATGGGATTGAGAGGCATAAAACAACTCCATACACCCCTCAACAGAATGGAGTTGCAAAGAGGATGAATAAGAAATTGATGGAGAGGGCTATGAGTATGCTTAATGGTGCTGGCCTCGAACAAATTTTTTGGGCTGAAGCTGTACCCACTGCTTGTTATTTGGTAAATAGATCTCTTACATCAACACTTGTTGATAAGACACCTATGGAGGTGTGGTAAGGAAAGAAACCCTCAATGAGACATTTCAGAGTATTTGGTTGTGAAGCTTATGCTCATTTTTCGAGTGAAAAGAGGTCTAACTTGGAGAAGAAGGGCAACAGAGTGTATCTTTATCGGCTATGGTGTTGGTGTAAAAGGGTACAAGCTTTGGAATCCAATGATAGAGAAAGTTATCTATAGCAAAAATGTTATTTTCAAAGAGATGAAACCTTCCACTATTGAGCTACAACCAGAGAAGAGGAGAAATAAAATAAGAAGGTAGTTCAAATTCCTTCCACCCTTGAGAAAGAAGAAATATGAGTTCCCGATGCACCTGATGATGAGGAGAGCTCTAGCAACTCTAAAAGTTCAAAAGAAGATGAAGAACCTCAACCTCATCCTTTGAGGAGGTCTACTCGTGATAGGCGACAACTTGATAGATATTGGTATTCACCAAAAAGGTTTAAATATTCATTGTTAGATTCCAGTTGTATTTTTGCTTTGATGGCTAACACTGATGAGCCTACGATTGTTAGAGAGGCTATGGGTATGCATGATGCAGATTGCTTGATGGAAGCCATGAATGATGATATGACATTTTTGAAGAAGAACAATACTTGGGATCTAGTGCCTTTGCTTGAAGAATGTAAGCCCGTGGGATGCAAATGGGTGTTCAAGAAAAAGTTAGGTCTTGATGGTAGTGTTGAGAAACATAAAGCATGGTTGGTCGTGAAGGGGTATTCCTAGGTTGAGGGAATAGATTATGGTGAGATTTTCTCTCCTATTGCAAAGCTGACATCCATTTGGTTCTTGTTATCACTTGCTATAGTTCATGATTGGGAAATCGAGCAAATGGATGTGAAGACAACATTCCTTTCATGGTGACTTTGAGGAAGAGATTTATATGTTACAACTAAAGCATTTCATAGTGAAAGATAAATAAAATCTGGTTTGCAAGTTGAAAAAGTCTTTGTATGGTTTGAAACAATCTCCTAGGACGTGGTGCCAAAAGTTTGATACCTATGTGTTGAGGTTGGGATCTCAGAGGTCTAAATCCGATCAGTGTTTACTTCAAAATTGATAATGGTCATTCATTATTGCATCATATGTGGATGATATCTTATTATTTGGGAATGCATATTTGATTTGTGACTTGAAGTCTTAGTTGTCAGCACAATTTGAGATGAAAGATTTAGGTGCAGCTAGGTACATTCTGGGGAGGGAGATCAAAAGAGACAGATCTAACAAAAAGGTTTGGTTAAGCGAGAGCAAGTATGTGAAATATGTGTTGGAGAGATTCAACATGACAACTTGTAGATAATCTCGTTGCATTCGGAGCAAATTTATTTGTGGAGGATTGTCCAAAATCTCTTTCTGAGGTGGAGGACATGCCTAGTGTACCATATGCGACTGCGGTTGGTAGTCTCATGTATGCTATGGTTTGTATAAGACTAGACATTGCCCAAGTCGTGGGAGTCCTGAGTCGATATATGGCTAATCTTTGATGGGTGCATTGGGATGTAGTTAAGTGAGTGTTAAGATATTTGAGGGGTACTTTTGAGTATTCCTTGGGCTATAATGGTTATCCTACTAGGCCTCGACATTCTGTAAGTATTTGTGGATATGTGGATTCAGATTGGGTAGGTGACATTGATAATACGAGATCCACCAGTGGTTATGTTTTCACCATGAATGGTGGTGCTATTAGTTGGATGAGTAATCAACAAGCTATAGTTGTTTTGTCCACGATAGAAGCAAAGTATATGGTAGCTACTTGTTGTCTCAATTTTTGAACTTTCAAAAAATTGACAACACCTACAAATTTTTACTCAAAATTTGTAGTTTTCTTCTCTAAGTCATGTTTTACAAGGTTTAAAAATCGTATTTGTTAATGTCAAATCATCAATGGGCGTGTTTGTCATTGTTGTCCAAGTTTTGATTGGTTTTTGCTTTCATTTTCCTATCTTTTTTTGCAATTTCAGGTTTTAAGTTCCTCATTGCAAGTAGGAACTTTTTTTGATGTCACTGCAAGTAGGAACTTTTTGCTGTCATTGCAAGTAAGAACTTTTTGATGTCATTGCAAGTAGAAATTTTTTGATGTCACTGCAAGTAGGAACTTTTTGCTCAAACTGCAAGTTAACTTGTAGTAGGGTCTTAGAAACCCGATTACAAGTTACTTGTAGTAGGGTCTTAGAAACCCAATTACAAGTTAACTTTACTTGCAGTAGGGTCTTAGAAACCCGATTGCAAGTTACTTGCAGTAGGGTCTTAGAAACTCGATTGCAAGTCTTTATATTGCCATTATATTATTACTTGCAATCGGGTCTTGGAAACTCGATTGCAAGAATGTTAAATACTTTTGCACTTGTAATTGGGTTCTAGAGACCCGATTGCAAGGGGTTTCAATGCATGTAAGGATAGTAAACAAAAGCTAGTGCTATCATATCTTGATGACAGTAGTGATGTAAATTGAAAAGAGTTCAATGTCATAAGCACAAAGAGAACTTCTCCTGAAGATTCAGTATTACCCCAAGCAAGAAGATGAGATTAGAGCTCATTGGCAAAGGACATAAGAACTATCAATGATGCAAGTTGAAGTACCTGGACAAATATCCTCACCAATCTTGAATACTTCAAGTACCAACATCTTGTAGCAGCATGAAGACCTCCTAGACAGAGGATGATGTAAATAAAGTTGTGGCTTGGACACTTAGATTAGTTTCAATTGTGCATTTGTAATTTCCCTTTGACAAATTACATATAATGCCAAAAATTGTAATTGCAAGTAGTCACATTACTTGGATTCTTGTAACTTGTAATTACATGTAAATTACAAGTTGAAAGACAATAGGATTGTAATTTGAAATAAGTCATAGTTAGTTGTGGAATAAGTCTTAGTTAGTTGGATTTCTCCCACTTTTTGCTCTTAGCCCCTCTCCTATATATATTGGAGGGTGCTCTATGTAATTTTAATCTTTTTAGCAAATAAGAAAACTCTGCAAGAATTTATAGTCATAAAGAGTTTGTTCTTCATACTTGTAATTGATTTCTCAAGTAATATCAAGAAAGCCTTTGAGTTTCAAGCTTTGTGTTGAAGTCTTGCTCTTGTATCCATTGTATTCTTGTGTCATAGTGGTATGTTTTTCTGTATTTACTTGAGGTCCTAACGTAATTGTTGGAAAGAGCTTTAATTTGATTTATTGTAGACTTTGTGCTACAAATATTAAGGATTAAATTATTATAGAGAATAGTTCATAGTAGAGAGGGATTGTAAGACTTTGTGCTTGTAGTTGCTCCTGTTTGTAGTAGTATAGAAGTGCACTATACCTGTAGACATTGTGTTGTTGAATGCTGTACGTTGTTCTTATTCTAATCATTTTGAAAAGGTAGATAAGATAGTGGAAAATAAAGACTTTGAGCTTTATTTCTATTTTCTCGCCCCGGGGAAGTGACGAAAGACTTTTGAGCTTTCACGGAAACTTTACTTCCTTTTTGTATAAGCATTCTTATAATTGTTAAAGCTCCTTAAGTTGTCGTATTTGTTTCCCTAACCACTGCTTCTTTTCTAAAAAGAGAAAATAATATCTTTTCTCGAAAGAAAGGGAAAATGATGTTGTCCCGCCCAAGTTAAATTAGTGTTTAGTTAGTAATAGTAGAAAAGGGGGAGCCTTCCCTTAAATTAAGAGAGTTTTTAACTCACACACTGTGGTTGAAACCACAATTTTGCACATCTTCCTAGGTGTACAAAATTTTCAACCAACACTACTCATGCTTGCAAGGAAGCCATTTGACTTAGATAGTTGTGTTCAGGTATTGGGTTTGATGCTAGATTGATTATTGTCTGTTGTGACAGTCATAGTGCAATTTTCTTAGCAAAGAGTCCGATTTTCCACGCCATAATGAAACACATTGATGTTTATTTTGAGAAGGTAAAATTGGAGAAGATTGACACTTTGACAAATTTTGTGGATGCATTGACGAAACTAGTGAGCACAAAGGAGTTCATATGGTGTTCTAGTTCTATGGGCTTCTCGACCCCCTACAATTGATCTATGGGCTATTTGAAAGGTTTTCAACAAGTGGGAGAATGTTGGGATTAAGGTATCTCAACCTTTGCAAGTCATAACATTGATTTTGCATTGATTTATTTATTATTTTATTTATTGTTTGCCTACAAATGTCTAGTGATCTAGTGGGACCCACAGGCTTGGTGACATGGGTGAACTCACAATAATGGTTCCCACTTTTTTGCCACTTTTGACACTGAGATGAACAATTTTAAAATAATCTTCAACTTCCGACAACTATAACTTTATCATTTTGTCTGTAGATTCTAGATATATTTTTTTCAAAATTTTTTGAAGGATTTTTTTTTAATTTTCCCATCTCTCTCGAAAAGTAGTTTTTTACAGCAAACTACATTTTTTAAGAGTGACGTGCCTCCCAAAACGCATATTTTTTTCTTCTATAAATGATAAAAACTCAATTCTTTCGAATTTTGGTTTGTAACATCAATATCCAGGGCTTGCACTTGGTTTGATAGTGATATGTTGAATATTTTTCATTTTATTAAGTTTTGAAGTCTGACTAATAATATTTTAGACATAGGTGTACGTTTGAACACATAACTTGTTCTATATATATTGAAATTCATTTTTTTTTGTTAGAAAGAAGACATCAATACCTAGGGCATAGATATTTTTAAGATTTTTTTTGAATTAGTTTACTATTTTTCCCTGTGTTGAATAGAGAAATTTATGTTCGGTGAAAAACCTATGTTTGGTAAAATTAAAAAAAACAAGTTCACAATAAACTCAATATGTAATAAAATTAGTCACTGGAAAACGTGCTTTGCGAACTACCATACTACATTTTGGGTTATCAAGATCATTCCATTTGAGCCTTCAACTAGAGGTTTGAAGGCCAAAAATCTGCAAAAAAATATAGAAAGCTTTAGAGAATTGTAAAAAAAGGGGTTCGAACGAAGGGGGGTTCGAGCGAACCCCACCTTTTTAGGGGGGTTCGAGCGAACCCCCCCAATATAAATAAAAAATGACATAAACAAGCATTAAAGGTGCTTCGCTTGAAAGAGAGGGTTCAAGCGAAGTGGGGGGTTCGCTCGAACCCCAAAGGGTAGTTCGTTTGAACACCCCCACTTTGCTCGAATCCCCTCCTAATTTTTTTTCCTTCCATCTCGTTTTTCCTTCGTGGGTGAAAGTGGGAACCATTATTGTGAACTTACCCACATCCTACTTTGTGATAACCCCCGCGTTATCACCTAATGTAAAGTTATGTAATAATATTAAAGGATATGGATCGAGTAAATAAGATTATTGTAAATACATGATTAATACGATAATATAAGTATTATATTAAATAGAGGAAATATATTTACATAATGAAGGAAAGTATTATTTAATATGTAATATATTAAATATATACATATAATGAAATAAGTGTTATGTTATTATTTTAAATATATAACAAATGAGAGAAGTGTTATGTTTAATATGTATATATATTAAAAAGCAAACATTATTATTATTATATATCTTAATTTAAATTATAAAGGCAAACGTTATTTAAATACATCTAAAGGCAAACAAACAAATTTAATAAACCCTCCCGAACCACCCCGCACAAAGAGGTGCAAAGGTTATCGCAGCCTGGGCTGCGATTATCACCACACCCCTTCATGCGGAAGGGATCGTGGAGGGTCACAGCCCTTCACGAGGCATTAAAGGGAAGCAACCGCCACAAGGAAGGGGAGAAGGAGGGAGCACGAGAGATCATTCAGAGTAGACTTTCGTGACCAGTGGGTAATAGGTAAGGTATTGGACATACTTTGTATGGCATTCGTATCCTTTTTATTAGATTAAAATTATGATTATGTTAATTAAGTATTTAAAAGTTCGGTTGCAATTTAGATTACATATATATTTATATGTCTGTTGTATTCTAACAATCTGTTTTTGCAAGATAATGATCCCTAACTAGTAGGGACATTACAGTGGTATCAGAGCATAATCCTGACAACCTGTGGGAAGGGGTTCTTAGTTTATGATCACGTATCAGAGAAAGAAAGGAGCAAAAGCAATGGCCGATCAATTGGCCAAACAACTTCAGATTTTCATGGAACAGACCAATGAGAAATTCGAAAGAATGAGCCAATTAATCCTCCAAAGTACAAACAACAACAATAGAGATATGCAAAACCATAGAAGAGAGGTACACTCTAATCACGCTGATAATGAATGATCTCCTCAGAGTTCTAGACAAACAATTCCCGAATTTCTACCTAGAGAGGAACATGTAAGGGAAGAAGAGGAACCCGCCACACTTGGGGTGGAAGAAATTGCCCAAATTTATGCTAGATTAGAGCCAGAAGTTCAGAGGGTGGTGTCCTTCAGGGACTTTTGTGAATCCAAAACTAGTGAAGGTAGAAGGAGAAAACCTATGGGTAATGACCTTAGAGCTAAAGTCAACAAAATGTCCCTACCATGCTTTGATGGGACAGGGAAGGATGTCGCCCAAGCTTGGGTACAAAAACTAGACACCTACCTTTCATACAGCCCCATGACCGAAGGGGATGCTATTAAATTTGCCATACTACATTTAACCGGAACCGCCCATAATTGGTGGCATAACGGTCTCATTACCCTAGGACACAAAAATGTCTCCACCTACAATGAGTTCACCCAAAAGCTCATTAGCCGATTCGACCAGAAAGACTCCGAATGGTACTTCCAAGAGTTAACACACCTTAAACAATTAGGAACCATTGAAGACTATATAGACCAATTCCAAAACTTGTCAGTAATGGTTCCCGACCTAGCCCAGAAGAGGCTCACCCACATGTTCTTAGAAGGCCTAAAAGACTCTATAAAGAATTTTGTGAAACCCCTAGAACCACAAAACTTAGGAGAAGCCATCAAGAAAACTAGGATGGTTGAATTTAGTGCTCCCAAGAATACCTCAACCAAAACACCATATAGGAATGAAGAACCCCAGAATGACCGCATGGAAAAACCCTGCCGCTTGTGCAAGAAACCTTGGAGTTACAATCACCAATGTAAGGAGAGAGACAACTTGGTGGAGAAGGGGTTATGTTTTAAATGCAAGGCCCCATGGGGGAGAGGCCATGAATGTAAAAGAGGACAGTTAAATAACACAAAAGAAGTACAGGATGAGGAAAGACCCTACAAAAGAGCCAGATTTGAAAACAATGAACCAAGTACCTTGGCAGTCATCACTCAAGGGAGTGAAAATAGATGCTTCAAGCTCAAAGGAACTATCAAAGGACATAAAGTAATTGCGTTAGTGGACACAGGAGCATCACATGACTTCATTAGCAAACACTTGGTAGCAAAGAGAAGGTTAAAAACTCAAGAGTTTGAAGGGTTTGAAGTGATTATAGGCAACAGAGTCATAAACAAGTGCACTAAAGTTATCCCTCAATTGGAAGTCACCCTAGGGGGACATACAATTACGAGGAACTTCTTCGTGGTGAACCTAGAGAATGACATCATTTTGGGAATGCCATGGATAAATTCATTGGGACAATTCACCATGGATAGTCCAAATTGTGAGATATGCTTCCAACATGAAGGGAGGGAGATAACATTAAAAGGAATTCTCGACGGCTCTCCAAAGATAGTATCTTGCAATAAAATGGAGAAAATTCTTCGACATGTTCAAGGAGAGTGGATCGCTCAATGTATGATCTTGGATAAATCTCAATCCGAAGGTCAAAACATTCAGAGTGATATACAACCCATCCTTAGAAGACACAAAAAGGTCTTCGAAGACATCCCTCCAGGCTTACCCCCCAAAAGGGGATTTGAGCATTCCATTGAATTAGAAGAAGGAGCAAAACCAGTGATTACCACTCCTTACCGCCACCCCCACAAATTCAAAGAAGAGATTGAAAAAACCATAAAGGAATTATTAGAAATGGGACATATGCAACCAAGCAGCAGTCCTTTTGCTTCTTCAGTAGTATTGGTCAAGAAAAAAGACGGGACGATGAGGATGTGCATAGATTACCGGGCCTGAATAAAAAGACTATAAAGAACAGATACCCTATCCCAAGAATTGATGAACTAATGGATGAACTTCACGGGGCAAAATATTTCTCTAAAATCGATCTAAGGTTAGGGTACCATGAGATCAGAATGAGGGAGGAAGACATCCCCAAGACTGCATTCAGATGTCACTATGGACATTTCGAATTTTTGGTTCTACCATTTGGCCTCACTAACGCACCGGCCACCTTTCAGTCATGCATGAATCATACATTCAGGCAACAGTTGAGGAAATTTCTTCTAATCTTCGATGATATACTTATTTACAACAAGACATGGGAAGAACATCTCCTGCACATCGAAGAGGTATTAAATATTCTTGAAACTGAGTCCTTATATGCTAAAGCCTCCAAGTGTGAATTTGGGATGAAAGAAATCATATACTTAGGACACACAATTAGTGAGGTAGGAGTAAGTGTGGATGAGGAAAAAATCAAAGCCATCAAGGAATGCCCAATCCCTAGAACCTTAACACAATTAAGAGGGTTTGTGGGACTATGCAGCTACTATAGATGTTTTGTAAAAGGTTTCTCCAAAATAGCATCACCCCTCACTGACCTAACTAAGAAAGGAGCCTTCACATGGAACGACTAAGCCCAACAAGCCTTCGAACAACTTAAAATAACCATGAGCTCATGTCCCGTATTGGCCATTCCCGACTTCTCTATACCTTTTGAACTACAATGTGATGCATCCGGGGAGGGAATTGGGGTAGTCCTCATGCAAAAGAAACACCCCCTAGCTTTTGAGAGCCGTAAACTCACCGAAGCAGAGAGACACTAGTCTATCTATGACAAAGAGATGCTAGCCATAATGCACACCTTAGCCAAATTTTGCCAATATCTTGTCTGTGGAAAGTTCGGTGTGAAAACTGATCATAACAGCCTACGCTTCTTCTTAAGCCAAAGGGACCTTAATGATAGGCAACAAAAATGGGTGAGCAAAATACAAGCCTATGACTTCGATATAGAATATGTGAAAGGGGTGAATAACAAGGTAGCATATGCATTATCCCGCAGAGCACACCTCAATGCCCTTACCAGCATCTCAGGGGACTGGAAGGAAGAAATCCTTAATGAATACAACCAAGATCCACAAACAAAGGGAATCCTAGAGGGAAACCTTCCCAATGAAGACTTTCAAGTTAAAGGAGACCTCATATTGTATAAGGGAAGGGTATACTTGACCCCTCAAACCAAGTTCAAAAGCAAGCTCCTAAAAGAATTCCATGATAACCCCCTGGTGGGACACCAAGGATATTATAAAACTTATAAACACATCAAGGAAAAATATGCATGGAAAGCCCAGAAGAGAGACATCCAAAAATATGTAGAAGAGTGCCTAACGTGTCAACGCAATAAAACAGAACTCACTCACCCAGCCGGATTACTTCAACCATTACCTATCCCCAAATAGAAGTGGGAGAGCATCTCGATGGACTTTATAACAGGATTGCCAAGGACACAAGGCAAAGATAGCATCTTTGTGGCGGTAGATAGACTCACAAAATATGCCCATTTCTTTGTGGTCTCCATCGAATACAAAGCCCACCAAATAGCCGATTTATTCTTCAAGGATATTTTCAGACTCCATGAACTTCCCCTGAATATTGTTAGTGATAGAGATAGCAAGTTTATTAGTCAATTCTGGCAGGAACTCTTCAGAATGGCAGGAACGGTATTGACACCTAGTACTAGTTACCACCCTCAAATTGGGCAAACTGAAATAGTGAACAAATGGATAGAGGGCTACCTAAGGAATTATGTTACAGGGCAACAGACCGCCTGGATCAAGTGGTTACACCTAGGAGAACATTGCTACAACACAACACACCACATGTCAATCGGGATGAGCCCTTTTCAAGCCTTGTACGGCTATGAGGCCACAAGTTTTGGAGAACTAATAAACCAAGAAAGCAAAGTACCAAAAGCACAAGATTTCGTTCAACAAAGTAGGGATATCATGAAGACCTTGAAAGAGAATCTACAACAAGCCCAAAATCAACAAAAGATCTATGCAGACAAGAAGCGTTCAGAAAGGACTTTTGAGGCCGAAGACTTGGTGTTTTTAAGACTACAACCATATAAGCAATCCTCCCTCAAAAAGAATGGGGCTGAAAAATTGAAACCACCATTCTACGGGCCCTATAAGGTAATTCGAAGGGTTGGGGAAGTAGCTTATGAAATAGAACTCCCCAAAGATAGTAAAATACATAATGTGTTCCACGTCTCCCGACTCAAAAAGGTTCTTGGGCAACACTTGGCTCCTTGCAGTGAACTACCACCCCTAGATGACGAAGGGAAACTCACCTTGTACCCTGAGATCATTCTAGATACACGGTAGAAAGAGCTCAGGAACCGAACCGTTACCAAACACCTGATTAAATGGAAGAATCTCCTAAACGAGGATGCTACTTGGGAAAAGGAGGAAGACCTAAAGATGCTTGAGGACAAGCAAAATTAAGACGGAGGGACTGTGATAACCCCCGCGTTATCACCTAATGTAAAGTTATGTAATAGTATTAAAGGATATGGATCGAGTAAATAAGATTATTGTAAATACATGATTAATACGATAATATAAGTATTATATTAAATAGAGGAAATATATATACATAATGAAGGAAAGTATTATTTAATATGTAATATATTAAATATATACATATAATGAAAGAAGTGTTATGTTATTATTTTAAATATATAACAAATGAGAGAAGTGTTATGTTTAATATGTATATATATTAAAAAGCAAACATTATTATTATTATATATCTTAATTTAAATTATAAAGGCAAACATTATTTAAATACATCTAAAGGCAAACAAACAAATTTAATAAACCCTCTCGAACCACCCCGCACAAAGAGGTGCGAAGGTAATCGCAGCCACCGCACCCCTTCATGCGGAAGGGGATCGTGAAGGGTCACAACCCTTCATGAGGCATTAAAGGGAAGCAGCCGCCGTAAGGAAGGGGAGAAGGAAGGAGCACGAGAGATCATTCAGAGCAGACTTTCGTGGCCAACGGGTAAGAGGTAAGGTATTACGTATTATAATGAATTAATATATTAATGTGTTAAGGCAGTTAATAATATGCATTAAAATTACCATTTACTAAGTATGATAATTAATATGTTAATATTAATTAATGTATATTTCATTTAACATTGGTAAGGAATATATTAAGGCTAAATAATGTGTGAATTAATGAATACAATTAACTAATATACTAATCTACACATAGAGAATGATTAAGGAATATAGATGTTATCAAGGAAGATGTAATGCATATGTTAACAATGATAGGGTACATTTGATATGTATATATGTTAAAGAATATATTAGGAATACATGTTAACATAAAATGTGGATTAGGAAATAAAATAGTACTAAATCATCAAAGTGTATTATAAATGCAAAGGTAAACACATGTTGGAGGCTATAGGGAGGAAACTCCCTTAGTCTAAGGGAGGAATTATGAAAATCCCTAGGGTAGTATATATACTGATTATTGATATGCATATATATGGCTTGGTTGATTAAGTTCAACCAAGAGGAGATGGATCTGGTCGGTCCACTCTGAGGACTTGGGTGATGGGATGCATCACCCAAGGCAAGGAATGACACATGGTCTTCCTTGGAGGGTTTGGGCATAAGAGGTTACACTCAAGACAGGAATCGAAATAACCTTCGATTTCCTGGAGGGCGTGGATGTAAGAAATTACATTCAAGACAGGAGTCGAATTCACCTTCGACTTCCTAAGGACATACTTTGTATGACATTCGTATCCTTTTTATTAGATTAAAATTGTGATTACGTTAATTAAGTATTTTAAAGTTCGGTTGCAATTTAGATTACATATGTATTTATATGTCTGTTGTATTCTAACAATATGTATTTGCAGGATAATGATCCCTAACTAGTAGGGACATTACATACTTGGTGATGACTTTATGACACATATGTTGCACATGTGAAGGTAGGGATCCCACTTTGAGGATCTTGACAAGTGTCAACCTATGAGAGATTCTATGGCATATTGGACAAGTGGCTGAAGATACCTTTTGCATGGAGAAGGTGGGTGCCCAAGTTGGGTTATGACAAGTTGTAAGAGAATAAGCTAATATCAGTCATTTATGATGAATTCTCTTAAAATTGTAAGTGTTGTAAGTTATGGCAGTTGTAGATGCATAAGGGCATATTCCATACCTCCAAATAGTAAATTTTAGGTTCCCAACTTAGGAGTTTTCAATGGGGAGTCATTTGGAGGTGTACATGTGTCATTTGCATGCTTTTTGGTGGCCAAAAATTAGAGCCAAATGCTTTACACGACCCCATCTTTTTACTTCATCTAGAAGCTTCCTTTTGTTGTTTTATTTCTCTATAAAAGGTAGCCTTGGAGAGTAATAGTCATATTGTGTATTGTAGGTGAAGTTTTATGTTGCCAAAATTAATCTAGATTTTGGGTTGTTAGTTGTAGACTCTTTTTGAAGAAGCTAAGTGCTGATATTGTATTGTAAGAATTTGTTTACTGAAATACAAAGTACTGTACTTTTGGAGTGTGGGGTTTTTCACCCGTAAGGGTTTTCTCCATGAAACATTTTGTGTTCATTGTGTTTATCTTTATGAATGTTTAATATCTACTCGTGAATATGTTTTTGATTCTATAATAAAAGATTTGTAGATAAAATTTTCTCTATCTCCCCCACTAGATTATTGTTAGGAAGTGTTTTCCACACCTTAGATTCTTTTTAGTTTTCAACCTTTTTAAAGTAGCTTAACAAACGGATTATTTTTGAAGCTTCCATCTGGAACATACTAGTCTCAGCTAAAAGGATCTCATAGGGAACCATTGATTTGACTTTGAGGCTATTAGTGATTAAATGATTTTGAATTCTCTCTAATTGTCTCCACTTGTGATTTGACATGCTACTCTCCCAAACTTCATGGAGTCATCTATTCTCCATACAAAACAACACCTGGTCAAAAACACAAAATCTACAAATCACAGTGGATTTTTATGCGATTTCTACTGGTTCGATCTTGTTAATCCGCCTTCTCAATGTTGTAAAAATGTGAAAAATCAGTTAAAAACAATTTTTTTCAAATTTGTGTTTTTGATTAGGTGTTGTTTTGTATGGAGAATAGTAGTCGCCAAACTTCACAACCATAAAGGACAACTGCGATGACCAATAAACCAAAAAGGGTTTTCTTGGCCTTCCAGTCCCATTGTTTTGTCTTCTTGCACCTGTTTTGAAGAAGGTAAGAAGCTCACCGTGCCCCTTGGATCCTCTTTGTCCTACATGTCTCCCAATCGAGCTTGTTGTGAAAACCAATTCCTAGATATTTGTAAATGAATGCATTCGTTTTTCAGATTTAAATGATTTTATAAGAGGGGAAGTAGCTAGTGTCATTTTCACAACACAACAACATTATCTACATATTCATCAAATTTTCATGCATCTTTAGGTTCGAATTCTTATCAACAACTTCCTTTTGTTGTTTTGAAGCTTCCTTCGGTAGATATATTTTGAAAGTGTTGAATCTTCCTTCTTTCTTATCAACTGCCTAACTCAACAAATGTTGAGCATAGGCATCAAGGGTAGCAACATCAACTTCATAACCCATTGGTAGAATCCACACAATCCTTGGCTCAACGGCTTCCATTAGACATTGGTCTTTATCAACCATGAAGCAAATTGTTTTCTCATACTTCTCCACTATCTCTATTGAGATTCTTTCTCTACTCTTCATTGTGGCTTGAAAAGTTTTGAAATAACCTCATAGAGTGGATATCCTCATTGTGTCATCACCAATCCCCATAATCCCTTCCTTGATTTGCATAGCAACTGGCTTGTCATAGGCCCATTGGACCTTTCCTTGAACATCGGGGATTTCGTTCATGAAATATAGAGCCAAACAAATAATAAGACTGCCAAACTTAAAGGTGTGCTTCTTGTCTTATTTAATTTTCTTCAAATTTCTCAGTAACTCATTCAAGAGAACTGTACATAAATCATACCTCTTATCTTCCTTCAACATTTGATAGGTAGAGTATATTGTTGTACCGGAGATAGAGTTTTGTCTGCTTGACTGGTATACTAAATATCCAACCACCATTGATGTAAACTTGACATCATGCTCCAAAATGTCATTGATTGTCATCACTCTGTTGTCAAATTGAGAACCAATGGCGGCAATCATAGTGTTATTTGATATTTTCCTTAAGCTAGGAACTTCATCGGATGCGCTTAGACAAGTCACGACCTGGATTGCTTGATTAGTGATCTTGTAAGGCTTATCCAACCACATAAATTCATCATGAATTCTATTGAGTACGTACCGGATCCATTCTTTCTCATCAAATGTTGAAAAGTATACGAACTGAAAGAAACCCTTGACCTACAAATGTTGATATTTCGGCTTGAGATTCCCCAAGATGTCTGCCAGATGATTGTTGTACAAGGTCAACATGTCAGCGTTGTCGAGTTCTTCAAGATCATAGTGGATATATGCCCCGATGTCCTCATTATGAAGAACGTCGTAGGGTACAGAAGAAAATGCTCCTTCCGGATCATCCTCGACTGATTTGAAAGGATGTTTCTTGAAAACGAGTCGAGCCCTATCCTTGATTTCCACAACCAATGGGGTAGCAATTTCTGATACTAATGCCATTCAGAACTTAGGGTTTTTAGATGATAGCTTGAAATGGATAAATACCTCAATTCGCAACCGGGGACAAGAATTCACTTTAGGATCGTTGTAATCATTGTTTAGATCGCCAAATTACTTCACTCTACTGCTCTGCACTCTCTTGATCGCATTGTGAAAAATAAAGCTTTTAAATGTCTGTTTAACCTTTGAAAACCTAATTCTGCATTGTAGTAAATGTTGCAACCGGTTACCTTGATTTTCATGGAGTCACTTACTGGAGCATCAAATCTTCACTAAATCTTCTAAATAACATCTGCATATATGATTTAAGCCTTCTGCAACCTTCTGGAATCGATTGCAGATCTCCAAAGAGGGGGGTTCTTAGAATTTGCGTGAAAAGTTCCCCCTAAGGCAAAAAGCCCTAGTTACCAGATGCGGTTCCATCACCGGATTCATGTGTGGAGCCATTTGTTGTATCAAAATCTTCCTTCTTCACCCACATTTTCTTATGTTGATCTCTGATTTCCTCTACTTTCGCTTTCCCTTCCTCATCTGATTTACTTTGATTCACTGGACCATTACTTTTGCTTCTGCAATATTTTGCAATGTGACCTACTTTATTGCATGCATGGAAGACAACATTTTGCATAGGTTTGAAGATCATTTGGTTTGGTCTCATCCTGTATTGGTTAGAGATATGTCCAAACATTCCACATGCAAAACATCTCTTATTCAGAAAGTTATTCATCATTCTGCACATGTTTGATTTGTGACCAAAATTGTTGCATATGAAACACTGACCGGTAAAGGTAGGACCATTGTTCACATTATTCATTCCATTATTCATCCTACTTCTGCACTAATTTGCCATATGACCAAATTTATTGCAAGTAAAGCATCTACCATTAAATTTATAGGTATTAGGTTGTCTTACCGGAGGATTCTTGTTCTTCTTCTGATTATTTTTTGCATTGCTTTATCCGGAACCAGAGGATTCTCCTTTCTCAAATCCAAGTCCTCACGTGTCTTTTCCATGTCTCTGACTTTCCAGCATCTCATCAAGCCTTGATGAGCTAGCATTGAATTTGTCTTTGTATTCATTTGTAGTAGCAAGTTCATCTCTTAGGGCAACAATTTGTCTTTCAAGTTCTTGACCATTATTCCTTGATTGTGTCAACTCAAGATTCAACTGATCATTCTCATAGGTAAGCCTGAAGTATTCATCTACTCTTTCTTTCAATGATTGATTCAAATTCTCTTCATTCTTCTTCTGGTCTTCAATCTCCTTAGTTAGCTTCATCACAATGGATTGCATCTCATTCTTCAATGCAACATTCTTTCTCTCAAGCTTGCCAAGTTTGTCTGGATTCTCCATGCATTGATCTTCTTTCTCCTTCAGCTTGTCCATCGGCTATTTCCTCTTGTCTCTTGAAGTGTTCACTTGATCTTTCAAGTCATTAATGAATTCTTTAGTTGCATTCAGGTTTGTCTTCAAGGAACTGATCTCATTTCTTGTTGTATCAAGATCCTCAAGTGCCACACTAAGTTGTCTTTGTAAACCAAAATCCATTGATTCAATCTCTTGGACCTTCCTCAAGCGGTTAGGCTTCCTCAAAGGAACTAGGCTCTGATACCAATTGTTGGAATCAAGGAACACTGAGAGGGGGGGTGAATCAGTGTTCTACCGGTTAACTTTTTTTTTGATTTAACTTTAAACCACCGGAAGCATAAGCATGAAACTGAAATGCGGAAACACAAAACAACCAACCACAAAATCATAAAACCAAGATTTTTACATGGAAACCCAAATGGGGAAACCACGATGGGATTTGAACCCTTAATATTATTCCACTATGGCCAGTAGCAAAATAATATTACAAAAGGGGAATGCACTTGCATTCATGCACACTGCCTAGAGCTCACTACTCAATACAAAAACAGTTGTTTACAAAAGATTACAATGAGAAATGAACTCGTAAATAGCATTTGAATATGCCAGGAATCAGTTCCGGTTAAGTGCAAATGATCCACTGTCACTAATCTGCTTGTCTGCTCTGCTCTGCTCTATTCTACTCACCAGATCAATTGAGATAAAAAATGTGCAAGTTAAATTGCGCTCTAATGCTACAAAAAGGTTTTCCACATCATCATCATACCCAAAAGTCATCAACCAAATCGATCTTATACATAATACACTAAAATCAATCTCCTTCAAGTCGTCTTTATGAGAGAAAAATATGAAACGTGTAGCTACAAGTCGGCTTTTCGATATTTGATGAGAAAGAATGGATCTGGTATGTACTCAACAGAATTCATGATGAATTTATGTGGTTGGATAAGCCTTACAAGATCACTAATCAAGCAATCCAGGCCGTGACTTGTCTGAGCGCATCCGGTGAAGTTCCTAGCTTAAGGAAAATATCAAATAACACTGTGATTGCCGCCATTGGTTCTCAATTTGACAACAGAGTGATGACAATCAATGACATTTTGGAGCATGATGTCAAGTTTGCATCAATGGTGGTTGGATATTTAGTATACCAGTCAAGCAGACAAAACTCTGTCTCCGGTACAACAATATACTCAATCTATCAGATGTTGAAGGAAGATAAGAGGTATGATTTATGTACGGTTCTCTTGAATGAGTTACTGAGCAATTTGAAGAAAATTAAATAAGACAAGAAGCACACCTTTAAGTTTGGCAGCCTTATTATTTGTTTGGCTCTATATTTCATGAACAAAATCCCTGATGTTCAAGGAAAGGTCCAATGGGCCTATGACAAGCCAGTTGCTATGCAAATTAAGGAAGGGATTATGGAGATTGGTGATGACACAAAGAGGATATCCACTCTATGAGGTTATTTCAAAACTTTTCAAGCCACAATGAAGAGTAGAGAAAGAATCTCAAAAGAGATAGTGGAGAAGTATGAGAAAACAATTTGCTTCATGGTTGATAAAGACCAATGTCTAATGGAAGCCGTTGAGCCAAGGATTGTGTGGATTCTACCAATGGGTTATGAAGTTGATGCTGCTACCCTTGATGCCTATGCTCAACATTTGTTGAATTAGGCAGTTGATAAGAAAGAAGGAAGATTCAACACTTTCAAGGAAAAAGACCTAAGTCTACATTAGAAGTTCTCCGAACTCGTCCGGAAAAGAAAGATCAGAAAGGAGGTAGAAGCAGTGGCAAAAAAGATGGGTCTCACTAAAGAGGCAGTGGAAAGAGCCAGAGCTCATAATATCTTGAGAGAAGATGATGTGATTAAACCTCAACCCACTCCGACACCTTCATCCTCTATGCAGCCTAAGCCTAGTAAATCTGCACCTGTATTCGGTGTGAAGAAACAGGTACCTCCACCTAAGCCCAAATCAACAGTTTCTGCAGGTGGAGTGGAGAAGAGGAGAAAAGAGAAGCCTTCAAGGGAATATACTATTGTTGAGGAAGAGATTGAATCAGATGAGGAGGTCAAGTAAGTCAAGGAGACCACTACCTATGCTCTGGTAGTAAGGAATCCATCTAGTGATGCCCCTCCATCAAAGAAGGCTAAGAACCAAGAAGAGTCATCCGGAAGAGCCAAAGGGACCAAAAGGCAAAAATCAGAGATTGATGAAGCCTTATAATCTGGTAATGTCAAGATAATTCCTCCTAAGTTCGTAGAAGATTTAAAGAATGAAATCATTAAAGATGACAACTTGAAAAATCTTGCTTTATACTATGAGAAATCAAATGATAATGGAAATTGAGAATTAGAAGAAGCATTGTTCATTATATGAATAACTTCAGTAGAGCCTTAATTGAGTTATCATCTGAGTTACCGAAGGACTTGTATAGTATTTTGGATGCTAAGAGACATACTGCCTGCCGAAAGGATGAGAGATGCAGGAATATGTTTTGGTTAACTCATGTTCGGTTGCTTCTAGAGAAGAAATCAATAGAATATTAAATTGACAAAGGATGCATTCAGGAGCAAAAGGAGAATAAGAAGAATTATGTTGTGTAAAATAGATGAGGTAGCTCATGAGACTAAGCAGATAATAAAGGACGTTTTGACTGAACTAAAATTTGAAGTGAATAAAGGGACTGATACCCAACCGGAAGAGAACATTCCTAAAGATATTTCCATCCCAGAAGTACATACATAAGTGTTCAGTGGTCAGATGGATAAGCCATCTTTTGAGTAGACTGAGCAAGCACCTGCAGAAACTCCTATTGATGATCTAGCAGGAAAAGGCTCCGGCGAAGCTACTCAGGACCCGCCTGAGATTGAAATAATTGCAGAGATAATAGTGGAGGAGGTAGCCAAAAATGAAAATGGAGAAAGTGCAAGAAATGGAGAAGATTGATGAGCCCAAAGAGAAAGCTCCGGTGATCATGACTGCAACCTCTTTCTCCGACAAGGGGAAGCAAATTATTATTGATGATGACTTTTCACACGGTTGGGTTGATCTGAGCACTCTGTCACCTCTCTAGGTTTTGAAACTTTCTACATAGGCCTAGATTAAGGCTAGTGAAGATCTTCTGAAATCTCAGTCCAAGGACAAAGAAGTTATCTCTTATGCTACTGAAGTTTTGCAGAAGATTTTACCAAGTTTTGCTCAGGACCCTTGTGTTTCTCCATCCGATAACCTAAGAAATATGTTGGATATTGTAAATGCACAATTTGATTCTTTTGAAAAAGCGGCCAATGAATCTGTACAGAAGAAATTCAATGAAATACGTTTGAAACAAATTTTGTTAGCAATTGAAAGGGATAGAGAAAGTCTAAAAGCCGCTATGAAGAATGTAGAGGAGGCATTAGATGAAGGCGAAAAACTTTTCAAGTCATGTCTATTTTTACCCAAATTTACAACAAACATTGATCGACAGATTAGGGATATTAAGGGTAAGATTTCTAGTATAGGACATTCTTTTGCACCTCAATCGGTCCATCCTAGCACCCTTGAGGCACAAATTTTGGGATTCATCGATAAAATAAAGGGTTTGTATCATGATAAGGACAGGATGTTGGCTAGAGTTGGGGAATTGAGAAGCTTAATCATTCCTCGCATGGATACCCTATTAGGAGCTCAGTAGGATGCAATCAATGCTCTAAATAAATCTATGTCATCTGATCTTCCAAGTTTGGAAATTCATGTATTCATGTACAGTGTTGTGATTAGTGTTTTGAAATTTTTTTTGAGAGGATGGACACAATATTTTGATTCCTTGAAGGTGACTTACTTAGACATCTTCAAATTCCTGTGATTCATTCATTTATTTGTACATAAGCTTTTTGGTGGATTCCCACCCTTTGCCATTGATGTCAAAGGGGGAGAGAGAGTGCAGTAAAAAATGGTGTATGCAGTTCAAGGGGAGTTAGATCTTTTTGATGGTTTTGCAGTTTTCTGACATTTTTCAGCTATGTTGCCATCAATGCCAAAGAGGGATATTGTTGGCATTTGATGCTCCTGTAAAGATTGGTGATGCCCGACACATGCAAATTATTAGTTGTCATTGATGGCAACTCAGTCAGTTGTCTTGATCCGGTATGAAGATTTGGCTAATCGGTTCTCTAGAGTATGTCTTTTGTAATCAATCTACCCGTTAACACTCTGTTTATAGTTCCTGAGGTTGATCTCACTTCCGGTGAAGTAGATTTTGTGTTCGGTGATCAGGATTGATTGGTAAAGTATCTAGAGATAATAATCATGCTAATTAACCCTCCGATATTGATTATGGCACGTGATTGAAGACCCAGTATCTGGTAGAACAACAAAGCAGGTTATTCCTCATATTTGTTGATGTAGTGTGTATCCAGATTCTCTCAGTTAATTTCAGTGATTGGTAATGTGTTCGAGGTGATTGGAAAGACCTATAGGAAGCATGTGATTGTGTGTTTTAGGTTCGGTGCAAAGTTTTGATAAGGATTGAAGCCGACTTGCAGCTACACGTTTCATATTTTTCTATCTCGTAAAGCCGACTTGAAGGAAATTGATTTTAGTGTATGGGGATATATAAGATCGATTTGGTTGATGGCTTTTGGGTATGATGATGATGTGGAAAATATTTTTGTAGCATTAGAGCATAGTTTCACTTGCGCATTTTTGATCTTAGTTGATCCGGTGAGCAGAACAGAGCTTAGCAGAGTAGACAAGCAGATTAGTGACAACGAATCATTTGCACTTAACCGGAACTGATTCCTAGCATATTGAGATGCTATTTACCAGTTCATTTCTCATTCTAATCTTTTGTAAACAACTATAAGACAGTATTCCTTCCTCCAAGGTTGTAGCCTTGTTTTTGTATTGAGCAGTGAGGTCTAGGCAGTGTGCCTGAATGCAAGTGCATTCCCCTTTTGTAATATTGTTTTGCTATTGGCCATAGTGGAATAATATTGTGGGTTCAAATACCACAGTGGTTTTTCCATTTGGGTTTCCACGTAAAAACCTTGGTGTTATGATTTTGTGGTTGGTTGTTTTGTGTTTTTGCATTTCAGTTTCATGCTTATGCTTATGGTAGTTTAAAGTTAAATAAGAAAATCTATTAACCGGTAGAACACTGATTCACCCCCCCCCCCCCCCCCCCCAGTGTTCCTTGATTCCAACATATCTTACTCTTATTTGGTTTGCTAACTATAGGCAACATCATACATTTTCTTTATATATGTGTTTGTATGTCGATGGTCTTATTTTTAATTTGTATGTGGTAACATTTTCTTGGTGGGGTTCCAATTTTAACAACAATTCTAAATTTAGGGTTATCTTGTCTTACATGTTTTTAAAAAAGCCCTATTTTATGTTCATGAAGTTGTGTATGTGTTTAAGTAATTTTGATTGCCAATTGAACACCTATTGGTAAAAAAATTTGTCACTACAAACTTTGAAGTGACTCACCCAATTGGTAGTGACAAATGTCGCAATAGTTGGACAACTTTCCTCTACATCTGAGAGGGGTAGCTGATTCATATGATGAGGTTTTTTGGGATTTTTGTGTACTTTTAAAATAAAAGTACAAAAAGGATAAATGACAAAACTAAAGGAACTTGGTAACAAACTATAAGGGGGTGATTTAATCACAAAACATATTTTGATATGCGATAATAATAAGAGAAGGAAAATGAATTTCAACCTACGAGGAAACAAGCTATCTTAACACTTTCAAACCAAGCTAACAAGGTATGATTGTGTTTTATCAATTGCATATATCATTTAAATTGGAAAGCAAAGGACTCCACAAATACACAAATGGATTACCAATTTAACATATGAGAAATCAATGATAATAACTCAAAAACACATTCGGGACCTACAAACCAAATGCATTCTTTATTATATTTTTGAAAATATACAAGTCTAAAAACCCTTGTGTGAAGCCAAAAGTCTCGATACAATCTCTTTGATAAGTTCTCCAAATACCCCCCTTCTAAAAATGTCTCTCCTTTACAATACGAAATAGTCTGGATTTATAGGCTTCTCATGATAACTACCTAGCAACTACCTAGTAACTACCCCAACATCCTTTTGAAATACAATGATTTTGAAAATAATAACCTTATCTAGTTATGTTTTACATCTTTTTTGAGGAATAAGGTTCATTTTGTAACCTTTACTTAAAATAAATGATATAAGTCAATTTTCCAAATTTAAGTTTAACTCAAAACCCATAACTTTGAAAGAGAGAACACGTTATTGCCTTGTTGAAGTAGACATTGTCTTTTTCCAATTCATGGATCATTTGTTCAACAATGACTTGTTCTTCAAGGACTACATTTCAATTGCATCTAAAATGTTGACCATTGTAGTCACCATGAATTGAGGGATTTCTAAGAGTAACTTGCTTAACCACAAGCACACAATATCACATAGTTTTTAAATTTAAACTTTACATTATTGCTCAATGAGTTATAGAATATTTGATTTAGTTGACTTGAATCACCTTTAATCCATGATACTTTCTTTGTATATTCACCATACAAATCCAATACAACTTTTACATCTTTATTTAACATTGCAACATAGAGCATATCTACAACTTGTTCAAGGACCTAAACTATATTGAAGTTTTTTCTTCAAGTTGGAACCTCTTGGCCTAAAATTTTCTCACATCTAAGATAGAGTTTAATATACCAAGTTTGCACAAGAATCCATCTACAAGAGATCCACCTCCCACTTGGAAAGTTACTCTTGTTTGTGCAATCAAATACCCATCTTTTGTGATTAAACACATATCACTACCAAGAAGATCAAAATATGTAATGAAATCCATTAAAACTCTCATTGGAACTCTTAAAGATAACACTCCAAAATGATCCACTAAAATAACTATCTTTAATAGAAACCAATAAAAGGATCAATAACTCCTCACATTAACTAAATAGTAAAAGCCCAAATAACATATCCATTATTATTATTGTTGAGAGTATCTCTAAACCATTTTGTGCCCCAAAAAGAAAATGTTCATGCTGGAATTGCTTCCTACATTCATACCCTTGTGGTAGCTCTAGTTTTGTGACAATATCACAAAT
Organism: Cryptomeria japonica; assembly: GCF_030272615.1. Taxonomy (NCBI): domain Eukaryota; kingdom Viridiplantae; phylum Streptophyta; class Pinopsida; order Cupressales; family Cupressaceae; genus Cryptomeria; species Cryptomeria japonica. Next base: position 333,211,311 of record NC_081415.1, read on the forward strand.
ATTCTTGCTTGCCAACATACATTATTTCACTTACATTTTGGGTGCATCTTGCAATCATTGCATTGCATCTTTTCTAAGCATTTTGTCAAACAATTCGTGTGCTTTGTTTATGATTTGCATGTGTGTCTAGTAGGGCACTTGCACTTACAACATCTAACAAAATCTCCCTCATGTCATGTTTTGATGGATGTCTCTTCATTAGTACTAGACATCTGATACAATGCAAATTATTATAGTGTAGGCATATTTTTTCAGATTGTTTCTTTTAGCATCACATGTAATATCCACAAGAACATTGCCCATGTTTAATATGATGGAAACGGTTCACATCTCTATGAATAGTTTCTCTTCCTAAAATGTTGGAGATGAATTTAGATGTAGTGCAACAATTAAACGATACTCAAAGGTTCTTAATAAATATAATAGTTTTTCCATGTGTCATGTTTAACAAATTAAATATGAACAACAATAAATTTGAATTTCACTCATGCTCCTACTTAACATTCTGCAATGACCTATGTTGAGAGGGGTTTTTTGGTTGTTGAGGGGTTCATGCTTGTGGTTGCCATTCTATCTGTGCCTACTAGGGATGCCGATTTGCTTCCCCTTTGACCATGCTTGCTATGACGGTGGCTGCTTCGCGTGAGGGGGTTTTTCTCTCTGTGAATGTGGTGGCATCTCAGTCTACTATTGATGGTCTAGTTGCTCCCGAGACTTCTATTGGAGTTGATGTTGTGGGTTTTGGTGTCTCCCCTCCAAGGCATATTTATGTTGTTGGTGGTTGGAGCTTTGCTCATGTCGCAAGATTTGTTGTTGCTCATCTTCCCAAGGGAAAATCTCATCCCGTTCTTTGTGCCAAGAGTTCCCCTATTGTGGTATGTGACCAAGATGTGATGGACAATGAGATTTATACCAATGTCACAAGTTGGTGTCTAGATTTGTTGGTCTGTAGCCTTCTCTCACAGATCTTCATTGTTGGGTGTTGGATTCTCGAAAGCCCTTAGTTTCTTGTAAGATTGTGCTCTGCCCTTGTGCTAAGGGTTTTTTATTGCTTCTTTTGCTTCTTTTGATGATCATTAGTTGGTGTTGAGAAAGCTATGGGCTTGGGGATAAACTCTTGATCAACCTTGGACAAATTACTTTAACCCTCTTACTGAACCATTTAATGTGTGTCTGTGTGGGTTTGTCTTTCCAATTCTCCTCTCCAATTTTGGGAAAATTATTTGTTGCAAAAGCATCCCTGGTTCTTGACAATCTTGCATCAACCAAAAACATTTTCTTTCAGTTTGTTTTTTGTTTTGCAGTTTCAGCATTTCTTTGCATTTGCTCACCAGATCTTGCAGAGCTGGATTTTGATTGTGGACATGTTCATCTTCCTTATCCTAAGTCTATGGGACGTTTGGATCTTTTTTCGGCAAGTTATCGCTTTCGGAATCTGAGACAATTTTTTTGTTTGGAGCACCGAAACCGCTTGGACCTATCTGCTATTGGCAAATTGTTTGGATCATTTTTGTAGCTTGTGGAGCTTCAATTCATTGTTTCCAACATTCCTTGGCATGTGGCCGACCTTCCCCTTAGGTCTGCACTTAATTCTATGAATTTTTTGGAAGGATCTCTTTGGCAGAGGTCAACCTGGCTGTTTTATGTGTTTCATCTTGGTCATCGACATTTTTTTTTATCTTGGACTGATGCGGATCATACTTGATCATTTAGATCAATGTAATAAAGCATGTAGAAGCAGTCATTAGAACATAGAAGATAAATTTGAAGGTTAGGAGGTCCGGAGTTGGCTCACATTCGTGCTTGAGTCAGGATATTATACTTGAGCATGTATGTAATCAGGCCAACATGCCGAATCTTGTAATCCCACATGTTGCCGATAATTTGTAATTGATTTTCATGATATAATCAAGTCTTCATTGCATTGCCACCATCACATTGTGTTTCTTCTGTTGTGTTAACTCTTGTTGCATAGTTCAGACCATTCTCTTTGACAACCCTCTTGCCGTGACTGTACCATTCTTTTTATAAGGCCATTGGCAACTTTATTGTTCTCTTCTTGCAGGTCAATGATACCACTTCTTTCATGGGTCATTCTACATTTGCATGCATTTTGATCGATAATGACATTTCCATGCCTCTTCCTAGAGCTGTTCTCATGGTTGGGGATAGGCCATGGACTCAGTCGTTGGATTATGTTGGTCTCCTCTTTCGATGTCGTCGATGCTTTTCAACTAGTTACTTGGCCACATATTGTTCTCTCTCGTGTTTTAAAGGCGTTGCTACTTGGTGTAAGGACACTAATGGTGATCACTTGACTTTCCAAGATTTTGATTCTTCTTTTGATGACTCCTCCTAGGATGATGATGATTCCCCCATGATGTTGACGAGTCTCTTGTTGGTGATGTGACTCATCCTTTTATGACAAGTTGTAGAAGATATACAACAAGCACCACTATGGGTCTAGCGAAATATGGAACTGCAATGAAAGTGGTGTGTAGGGTAGCAAAAATTGTTGGGATATACTAATACATCTAATTCCATTTAGAATCCCATTTTATACTCCTTTAGGGTATGCGATCTTGAAGTCCCATGAAGGAAATGATAAATTCACCACTATTGAAGGTGTCAAATATTGTGGATTTTTGTTAATCTAGGATTATGTATGGAAATGTGGATGGTTACATTTAGTGATGGGGTCAATGAGGATGTTGGGTTTGATGAAAGGAATATTTATAGGGTTGATTGTAGCAAGTTTCTTAGTGGAATAATGAGAGGGATCCATTTTGATGTTTAATGAAGTTACCCTAGTGCTCATGGGAGTAACATTCCTATTTTTATTATCAAAAGATTTAGATCCAATGCTATGGAATCCTTGGTTTGCATAAATATGAATGAGTTCAAGGATTCCTTGTTTATGAAGTCCTAATACTATAGTTTGACACATTTGATTTGAGATGAGATATTTGTAAATTTCAAAGAAAGGAGAAAATTTATCATTCGATAGCTAGGAAATATTAGGATTTTAAAATTGTTTGTTTAATAGTAAACTAGACTGGACAAAGGTGTTTGGATAAAATAGATAAAATTTTGGCTCTTCGATGGGGTAAATTGGGAATTGAGAGGATTTTTGTCATTGAATCAAATTAATGGGATCAATGTTGTAGTGTCATAAAATTGTGACCCTAGCAATTTTCGACCGCATTAGGGTCCTCACGCATGCGAAATCGAATCCCCTAGCCTGATCGGAGACCAGAGACTGCTTAACCCTCAAAATCTGCTTCTCCCTTGGCCTCCACACCACCTTTTTTGAACTCTTCCCTGGAGAAAGGGGCAGGACAGGGGTGTGGCGCCCCTGTCCCTACCCTATTTTGGGTCAGGACCCTTTCCTGAGCTTGCATTGTAGGTTGTGTAGTGAGCGGGAAAACTTCCCCAAATGTTGGCCTGTGACGAAAATCAATTTCATTAACCCTTATTGACATATATTTAAGTTGCATTTGCCCTCTCATTTGCATAAGTGGAATAAGGTGAAAATTTGCGATCAAGCGTTCAAGAGCATTCAAGCATCCCTTTCAAGCATTGAGCATCTCAACTCTCCCTTCAAGGATAGGTGTTGCATTCAAGTCAAGGATTCGACCATTGAAGAGGAGATTGATTCCAACATTCAATTCCACACAAGAATTTCTATCAACATTTCTATCACAACCTCCCTTGAGGTGATTTACATTTCAGTCTTTCATTTACATTTACTTGCAAGTAATTTCTTTCATTACTTGATTAATTCAAAAACTGGGGTTTGACCTGAAGGCAAACCCCCAATCCCAACTCCTTTTCCTCTCTTTTTTGTGTGTAGGTTGCAGGTGCATGACTGTACTTTGAAATTTGGACTCCATTTGTAGAGGCGGAAAAAATCCTTTGTTTCGCGGATTTTTCGGAGGACCGTGTAGATTCTCGACACGGTCCGGGCAACTTTTCCTCAAATTCGTAGGGCGACTTCATCTCGACATATTACTACCAGATCCAGGCGTACAACTTCATCCCATGCTTTGATCTCAAGTTATAATTAGTTCTTTGTCACTTTTACACTTACTCTCTATACATAATTCAATCAATTCCTTTCCATTTCAAATAGAAGAGGGGATTAACTTATCATTCCCATTTAATTCAAAATTCTATCTTATTCTTTGGAGGTTGAATCTAGTGAATTTTCCTCCCCTCTTCCAATGTAATACGTGAAAAGTCTTTGAAGGGAAATCCGTAGTGAAACTCTCATCTCTCCTTGGAGGGAAAGGGTAGTTTTACTCTTGATCTCTCATTCACACTTTTTTCATCCACCATTACATTTTGGTGAAATCGACGTCTTGCATGCTTTCCTTTGAACAAAATTGCATATTTTTCATTTGCAAGTTTCAATTTTTTGCAAACTTAGTGGTTAAATCATTAAAAACCCTACTTTTAAAAATTAAAATTGAACTTGTGATTTGTAAAAATTTCTTGTAGTTATCTTAGATCTGAAAATTGTTTTGTTTGTCAAATTTAATTTCCTCACTGTCTTGTTCAATTTGCAAATCAAATTTACAAAATTAAGTGGTGACTTGTTAAAACCCTAATTTTCAAAAATCATCTTGAACTTGTGCAAAAATTGGATTTCCATTTAATTTTCAGATTTCTGATTGTTCTTAGACTTGTTTTCATTCCTACAATTCAAATTTTCAATTTCCCTCATTTTTCCCAAAATTCAAATTTCAAAATTAAGTGGTTAGGTCATAAAACCCTAATTTTCAAATTTAATTGGATTTTGTGCAAATTTCAATCAATTTCATTCCAATTTAGATTTCTAAACTTTTTCCAAGGTGTCCCTATCTATTAGGTTTGACATTTTTCAAATTTGCAATTCAATTCCTTCTTTTTCTTCAAAACCCTAATAAGGTCCTATTTTTACATTTGAACCTTAATTTCGCCCGTCTAGAAATTGTAAATTTCGTCAGCTTTTTGGGGTTAGCTTTGAAATCATTGTAATATTCATCCTTGAAAATTTCGAAAAAAAGTTGGCTGGACCATGTGCATACCTGCCACGGTCCTCGACTTTTTTCTTAAAATTTTGGGAGACTGTTATGACTGTATTTAATTGCTTAAATCCAGAAGATTAGCTGATTTTGTCAATTTTTGATCCCTCTAGAATAAGAAGTACCTCCAAAATTCAACATTTCAAATTTCAAGAAATTTTTTAAATTTAAGAGGTTAATTATAGTCTACCCTGATTTTAAAAATTCTGATTTTAAAACTAAGTGGTATTCCCTTGGCCCTAATTTTTAAATTCCAATTTACTTTCATTTTTGGAAATTGTGTCATCATGTTCATCCAACATAGTTCAAATTGTTTAATCAGTATTTTCTTAAATTTTGCAATTTTGTAAGCTTTGTTCCAAAATTCAAAATTCAATTTTTTCCTCTAGTGCATGAGTTTCACCACTATTAGTCCTACCTATACTATCCCCATTAGATGAAGCATTAGAATTAAGGCCTCCCAAGGTTTAATTACTGAGGATATGGAGCCTAATTTGGGTGACTTCTTTAATGAGGATCACATTAATTCTTCCCATCCTAATCATGTGCCTATTCACCCCACTGATGAATCCCATGATTAAGAAGAAGCTTTAACTAGGGTCTCTATAAATCAATTTTCCACATTGGACAATCAATTTGATAGCTTTCAACAATGGATGTCCCAAGAGTACCCTAATAGTGACGCTTTTCCATTAATTGAAGACCTTAAGCGCATGATTCAAAGTGATAAGAATGGAATTGATATATTGCGTGGCATTGCACATATTGTTGATTCTAATGTCATGTCTATCAAGAGTTGTGCCAAAACCCTTGGTTATTCACAACCTTCAACACAAGTCAATCCTTAAATTCCTTTGACTACTCTTATGACTAGTATTCCTAATTTTACCTCCAACATCATGGCTACATCAACTCAAAATGTCATTCCTAGAACCATTGGTCATGGGGGCAATCCCTCTTCTTCATTTAATCCTCCATCTTTACCTATGTCTTCCATAAGTATTTCTATTATTCCTCAACCAATCAATGTGACAGAAGGGAGCAATTCCTTCAACAACTTTGTTCCTCCTTTAAGTGTCCCTTTTTCTACCCAATCATCACCTATGCCTACTTATCATAATGTCCCACCACCTTATTCTCAATTCATGCCTTCCTTCAATAACATCACACCACCTTCTCAATCAACAACGTCTAACATCAATTCTTTTACCGAAGCAACAATTAACAATCTTGCTCAAACCGTGTCTTCCTGACACAGTCAAGGCAAGGAGATCCAATGAAGGACAACCCAACCTTACAGCTTAACACATAAACCATGCAAAGCATACCGGTAACTGGTAACAAGGTTCTGGGAATACTAGAAAGAACAACTGGTAACAACACATAACACATAATCAGCAAACAATGTGAATGAATCTTATTACAATATGAGGAATTATACATGCCACATGCTGGATCGCAGTCCGGGATACAAACAATGATTACAATGCAATTACAAGATCCACATATCATCTACACATCAAGTCGGCTTTTGGTAATAGACTGCCGGTCTATCCTAATCCGGACCTCAGCCTTCCAGCCTCAGTCCTACCGGATTAGAATCTCACCGGTTCTACATCTTCACTCAATCTCAAAGCTCTGTCTTCAATCTTCTAACTTCTCTCTTGTCTTCAAATGATTCACAAGATTCCATTTACACCATCAACAAATAATTACAACTCAATCAAGTCGGCCCAAAGACGAACTGGTTCATGAAATGTGCAACTGTAACATGTCGGCTCAAATCACTAAGAACAATCTCCAAATCGTAAAACGATGCACTGACTTCCAAGAATACCAGCCAAGACCCAAAGCAATACCTCCAATGATTCGCAAGTCACGAAGATCAACCGCAACTCAAAATCATCTTCGCTCAACATACAACCATGCTAACCGATAAGAACACATCAACTGGGACAATACCATAATCCACATCTCACAGGAAACAAAGCCAAAAGCTATGAAACTCGAACATGATAAAGACCATGAACACAAGGGCATAAACCCAAAACCATAATTCTAAACACTCAAACATGAAGAAATGCCACGCTCTCAAGTAATTCTACTAAAAACTGCCCAACTGATAAGAACTAGATTGGTGCTCCTGCATCACTTCCTTACAACAACAAATTGCTTCTATAGTCAATCCAAGTTTAGTGTGCCCACCTTTGATGTTGCGAGCCCACCTTCTCTTGATATTGTTAAAGCTGTGCCACCTGAACATGCCGAGGTCCCTCAATTAGAACTCTATAATGGAAAAGATGATCCTCTTATGCATGTCAACACATTCCAAACCTTGTGTACTGACTTTGCTTATGATCAAAGATTGCTTGCAAAACTATTTACAAGAACACTAAGAGATAAGGCTTTACAATGGTATTGATCTTTGCCTTCTTATTCTATCACTTCTTTTCAACAATTGGCAAATGCTTTCATCCAACAGTTTGAAAACAACATTGGTCCTAAAATCACTTTGACTGATTTAATGCATTGTAAACAAGGTGTTAAAGAAAAAGTGACTGATTTCATTGGTAGATATAAGCATTTGTGTTCTCAAATTTCTTTCCTATACCGGATAATGATATTCAAAGAATTTTCATTTCTAATTTACAAAAGTATATCAGGGAAAATCTTCTTTTGTCTGAGTTTACTTCCTTTCCGTAGTTGTGCACAACACTCCACAATTATCAACTGGCTGTGAGTCAAATGGAGCAATCCACTCCTATGGCTTCAAGTGATAAGGGGGAGAGTGTTCAACAACTGTTTGCGAAGTTCAAACCAACAAAAAGCTTCATCAAATTCAATGATTCAATCAACAACAACAATGTGAATGCTACAACAAGTGTGCCTTCTATTTCTAAATTTTCCAAAGAGAAAGACAATTTACTTCTTTGAATGAATCTTTACATAGTATTATGTCTCAGTTGTTGCATAGAAATGTTATCAAACTTCCTCCTATAAAACCAGTTGATCCTTCTAAACTTGCATCCCCTTATTTTGATAACAATTCATTTTGTCAATTTCATCGTCAGCCTAGTCATGATACTGAGAAATGTTTCGCATTGAAAAATAAGATTCAAGATTTAATTGATAACAATACTATATTTGTGGCAGCTATGAATGATAAAGGGAATAAATCAGTAGCTCTTCCTAATCAAAATCTTAAGATTTTCGCTGATCCCTTGCCTTCTCATACCTTTAATGTTATTGAGATTGTGCCTAATTCTTTCTCTTCTGAGGAATTCATCTCTATGGCTTCGAACTTGGTAAATATGGTAGAAAAACAAGATACGCCTAAGGATCCTTGTATTACATTTGACCCTAGTGAGACCATTAGAGCACTCGATGGCCCTTTATACATAGTTGCGAGGGTCAAGGATATCCCTTGCCGTGGTGCCCTTATTGATCCCTCTTGCATGGTTAATGTCATCACTAAGGAGTATCTTTTCACTTTACGACTGCACAAACCAATATATGATGCTTCTAAGGTGGTTGTAAAGTTATTTGATGGATTCTCTTGTCCTACCATTGGCTCTATCACCCTTCCTGTTGAAGTTCATATTAAATCCATGGATGTTGACTTTGTTATCGTACCCTCTTTCGAGCAATTCCATGTGAAGTTGGGATAGCCTTGGCTATCTTCCATGAAAGCTATTGCTTCTCCAATCTGTAAGTGTCTAAAATTTCCTCACAATGGAGAAATCATAACCGTGAACCATAGCTTATTTCGTCCATCCGAAAGAAGCCCTAGTGTTCCTATTGATTTCTTTTGGCCTAATCAATTTCAATCTCTTCCATCAAGGAGCGATGCTCTTTTTCAATCTTATAAAAAATAGAAGAAAGATATGATCTTATCCTTAAGTCAACCTAGATTCCCAACACTTGACATTCCTATCACACTTGAAGATAAGGTTCTTCCCCTCACAGATAGAACTAATCTCCTTCCTAAAGAAGATCATCAACCTATTCTTATGGATGCGACTATACCTTCTCCTAAGAAGAACAACAATATTCTTCCTAAGGTTAGACGTGTACCTCCTCCTCATGATGGACCTGGTCTCCTTCCTACACCTAATATTCCTCCTTTTGTATGGCACAATTCCGCCTCCTTCCTATTATCGAGAGAAGAGGCCTGCTTCTTCTCTTATTCAACCTAAACCTTCAACTATCAAGGAGAGAAACATTCCTACTTTTTCCAGTGTTCCTCCTCCTTCTCAACCTTCCACTAAGACTCAACGAAATTGTTGTGAGAGAGAACGCCGACGAAGACACCGTGTTCGAGCTCGTGAAGCTATCCCTCAAAATACTCAATCTCCTCAGACTTCGACAGTTGACATGATTCCCTTTTATCCTAAGCAAGATGTTCAACCTACATCTCCAAATTATAACTTGCACAAAACATGTGAAGGTTTTACTCCTATTCGTGTTCTTGCTCCTCTTTCTCTAAACTTTGATGAAGAAATGGGTGAAAATGTTATTCATGATGGCAATACAACTCTTAATGCTTTTGATAGTGAGTATGAATATGTTGATGTGGACAAGCATTTATCAATTGAATTTTCACAAACCCTAATCCTATCTCCTATAATCGAACAAAGTGACTTACAATATGAGCATAGTCCTTGTTTGGATATTGTGAAATCTCCATCTGTTGTGCTCGATGTCGCTCCTCTGGCATGTTGCTTGCCTTCCCGAAATAATGATCAACAAGATCGGGAGGCGGATGTCATGCTAGATTAGCAATATTAGCACTATAGATCTTCTCTCTCTCTCTCTCTCTCTCTCTCTCTCTCTCTCTCTCTCTTTTGTGACCATTCTTCTATGTGTATCCCTGTTCTTCTATTATCCCCTAAATGTCTACTTGGGGACGATGCAAAGCATTGAGATCTTTTCTTGGTCTCTTTCATGTTGACTCGAAAGACATCCTCTCTTCTCTTTCTTCCAAGATAGTGTCCTTCTTTGGGGAATGACAATTATTATATGCACATATACATACATGATATACATGAGTTATCATACAACATACTGACCTCGAGGAAAGCAAAACTACCTCGTACCTCATGTTTTGTGTTCATTATCCTTGGGTTTATTCCTTGATTGGGGGCTAAATCTTTGCGATAACGTGCTTCCTCTCTTCTCTCTCTCTCTTGGGTGTATCCTACCTTAAAACAATCACTCCCGATAAGGCGTGCACGATCGCTTTAACATGGGGGCATCCTTCGCTCATATTTTCATTGTTATTACTTAGAAGTACTTAGTGAACTTTGTTTTGCTTTGTAATCTTTGGTATCCTTTCTTTCATGACTCATAATGAGGGGAACTTTGCTACTTGTAGTCATGGCTCTCCCCTTCTCGATCTTCCCTTTTACTTTGTCAATCGAAGTCGTAAGATCCTAAGTCCACTAGGGGCTTAGCATATCTTGCCTCCTTGATGTGGTAAAAGTCTTTCAATTTTGTTTCCTTGTACTTTATCGACATTATTGGCGTACGCTCATACTCTCGCTAAAGTGGGGGATAAATGTAGTGTCATCAAATTGCGACCCTAGCAATTTTCGACCGCATTAGGGTCCTCACGCATGCGAAATCGAATCCCCTAGCCTGATCGGAGACCGAAGACTGCTCAACCCTCAGAATCTGCTTCTCCCTTGGCCTCCACACCACCTTGTATGCACTCTGCCCTAGAGAAAGGGGTAGGACAAAGGCGTGGTGCCCCTATGCCCCCTAGGACAAGGATTGTGGCGCCCTTGTTCCTGCCCTATTTTGGGGCAGGATCCTTTCTTGAGGTTGCATATTAGGTTGTGCAGTGAGCGGGAAAACTTCCCCGATATTGTCCTGTGACGAAAATCAGCTTCATTAACCCTAATTGACATTTATTTAAGTTGCATTTTCCCTTTCATTTGCATAAGTGGAATAAGGTGAAAATTTGTGATCAAGCGTTCAAGAGCATTCAAGCATTCAAGCATCCTTTTCAAGCATTGAGCATCTCAAGTCTCCATTCAAGGCTAGGTGTTGCATTCAAGTCAAGGATTCAACCATTGAAGCAGAGATTGATTCCAACATTCAATTCCACACAAGCATTTCTATCAACATTTCTATGACAACCTCCCTTGAGGTGATTTACATTTTAGTCTTTCATTTACATTTACTTTCAAGTACTTTCTTTCATTACTTGGTTAATTCCAAAACCGGGGTTTGACCTGAAGGTGAACCCCCAATCCCAACTCCTTTTCCTCTCTTTTATGTGTGTAGGTTGTAGGTACATGGCTGTACTTTTGGATTTGGACTCCATTTGTCCTTTTCGTTTCGTGGATTTTTTGGAGGACTGTGTACATTCCCGCCATGGTTCGGGCAACTTTTCCTCAAATTTGCAGGGTGACTTTGATTGGACATATTATTGCCAAATGCAGGTGCACAACTTCATCCCACACTTTGATCTCAAGTTATAATTAGTTCTTTGTCACTTTTGCACTTAGTCTCTATACATAATTCAATCAATTCCTTTCCATTTCAAATAGAAGAGGGGATTAACTTATCATTCCCATTTCATTCAGAATTCTATCTTCTTCTTTGGAGGTTGAATCTAGTGAATTTTCCTCCCCTCTTCCAATGTAATGCATGAAAAGTTTTTGAAGGGAAATCCGTAGTGAAACTCTCATCTCTCCTTGGAGGGAAAGGGTAGTTTTCCTCTTGATCTCTCATTCACACATTTTTCACCCACCATTACATTTTGGTGACATTACAAATGTGAGATTTTTTACCTTGAGTTGGTTGTGGGAAAATTTTATCATGTGTTAGATAGTTACCATAATTTTCAGTTTATGATATTGGCGTATTTCATTTGAGCTTGATGTGGCCTTGATCCATGAGATCTTCAACTTCAATAAATGATAATTGGGACATTTTTGGAATTTATGATGTTTACAAATCTTGTATTTTATGGGTATCATGAAAGGAGTGGATGGACTCCATTTAGCCTTTGTGTAGTTGGGTTTTGTGGGAATGGCCATACTTGAAGGTTTTGGATGATTTTGACATGATCACACTTGTGAAGGGTGGGACACAAGTCCTTAGATTTATGTTTTTCATTCCTTACTAGTAATTGTTCAATAATATCCTTCATAGCTATCTTAAGTTGTTTGGATGGATTATTGTGATTGGATTGGTCGTTTTAATTAAATTTATCTTTGAAGGTTTGTTTGACAGAGGATTTATGAAAGGGGACCATTTTATCATTTGTTCATTTGAGACATGAATTTGGTAAAACACATATTGGTTTTTACCTTGGTTTAAGCTCAAAAGCTCCATTTATGCTAGAATGACTTCTTATTGATGAGTGTTCACAAATAGGTCATTTGGATTAGGTGGTTAATTGGATAAGGAATTAGAGACTATGAAGATAAATGTATTAAAATTAGAATTAATATGGATTGGTGCAACATGTAACATTGTAAGATTTGTAGGGATGGATGGATGAGTAGATGAACTATGATAATTGTGGGTAAGTAGATTAGGATTAGGATTAGTATAAATGGATGATGGATTAGATGGTTTTGGATTTGTAAGGATAGGTAGTCGATTCAATGGAGAAGTGACTATAGGTTTAGAAGGAATAATATCTATTGGGATAAATGAATTAAGATTAAGGGTAGATAGGGATGGATGGAGGATTCAATATTTTGGAATTGGGATTGGAATTGGTTGGGATGAGAGGAGGGTTTAATAATTTTTTATGGATGAGGACCAGCCATGTGCATTACTTGATTTGGGAGCATGACCCTACCTCTAGGTGATCAAGGTGATATTTCAAGGGAACCTTGGTTCCAGTGCTTATAAGGTACCTAGTCATGTCATCCTCATCTTGCCTAATGATATAGTCTAGTGGACCACTTTACTTGCCATGAGGATGACCAATGGAGTTTGAGCTTGGGTTAGCTTAATGTATTGTGTTAGGATATCCTTGATCTGCATCTCTCTATGATTAATGGATGGATGACTAGGGCTTATGACAAGTTTTCTTGAGATAATATCATCTAAAGGCTCTTTTGTATCTCTTCTTGGTTAATAAGGCTATCATTATAATGATCACGTTCAAAGGATTTTTTAGATTGATATAAGAATGTGTAATTAACATGAGTTTTATTTGTATTTTGGGTAGAGTTTTAGCATTCTTAATGAATTTGTTGAGCTAGGGGTCCATGGTACTTGTTGGATTTTCTTTTTGTATTTCTGATTTTTTTTTTTTTTTTTTGATTTTAATAATTTAAACTAGTTTCACAATGGGAGAAGAGAAAGTATACACAAAAACCAAGGTTTTTTTTTCAGGTGAATGTGCATTCTTTTTTTATCCAACCAATAATTCTTTATCTACGTGTGAAAAGTAGGGCCCACAAAGAGGCACTAACCAAGTTTTTGATTCTTAAGATCACATAATGGTGTGACTGTAGAGCATATGTGGCATACAATCTTATCATGTCCCTTTTTGTAATAATTTATGTTATGGGCCCAAATTCTCATTTTCTATTTTTTGTATCTTCCTTGTTCTAAATTTGTGTATATATTCTCCCTCTTATTTCCTCTTGTCTCTATTTGAGATCCCTAAAGTATCTAAGTTGGGTGCATGTGGAGTCTTCTAAGTGTTTTTCAATCATTGGAGTTTTCGTGCTCCTTGTATTGGAATACCTTTTCACCTAGTTCTAATATTTTCTAGGTCTCTTTAATGTCAAACTTGTATACCTATCCATCCTATTGTAGCTTTCATTTGTTCCTCACTAGAGTGTTAGAGTTTCCTTTCCATAGGTACCCTTATGTCATCCCCAACTCAACTTTCAATTTGATATTTTTGCTAGGTTACTTTGTTATAGTCAAACCTGTAATCTTACCTCTTCTCGAGAACCTATTTATTATCATACTTCACTCCCAAACCATGTTGATAACTACATATATCCCATCAGAGATAATTTTATTGATCCATTTACTTGAGTACTTCCTCTTGTGCATTTTTAACATTTGATACCTACTAACTTCTAATGTATATCTTATTAGTGTTGAATGTGTTAGCATACCTTAAAATTGGTACCAAGTATGAATCATTTATGATCCTTGGTACTTTCTACCATCCTATTGTTGAACCCAAGGAAGGACTGAGAGAGGGGGGGGGGGTGAATCAGTCTTGAACAAAATCAATGCAACACAAACAATTAATCAAAAACACATATCCAACACATGAACACCAAGATTTTCTACGTGGAAAACCCAAATAGGGAAAAACCACGATGAGCACTTGCCCACAAAATATATCTACTATGTATACCAGATTACAATGAGTGAGTTCACTGCTGTGGACTTGCAAATCAAAGCTAACTACTCTTGGGACAAGATTCAAAAAGAGGACTTGCAAACTTGATGCTAACTATAATAGGGCAAGATACAAAAATGATCTGAAAAGAAGGATCTCCTGATAATGAAGTTGTACTTGAACTGTGCATCAAGTGACCAACATCAACACACACAAATGAGATCTCATCTGTCAACACTTTGTCTCATACCTCTGCCATAGTCTCAAACAACTCACATATCATTCGAACACATTATCCTTACATCACATACATCCTCTCAGCCTCTTACTTTCCTCTATCCATACAACTTAATCACATACATCCTTTATATACAAGATCAATCATCAATTGAACCAAGTTGGTTTGAAATACAATACACCTTTCAAACAAAAATAAATAGACTAATCCACTCTAGGAGAAAGAGGGGACCAAAACACATCTTCCAAAGATCAATCCATCGATCTGCAATCACTGGAACAGAAACTTCAACATTCCAACACACAATGCATCCGTATAGATAATTAATGATCAAAACAAACTCTCCAATGCAGATTACTCTTATCTGGATATCTACACGCTATGGTGAGACCTATAACATATCAAGTAACCTTCCAAAAATCATATGCAGACCCAAAGATAGGTTTAACATAGAATATCACAACCTGCTATAAAATATACCACAACTTTTGGAGAACACATATACGTCTAGACCACAAAACTAACGTATCCACAATGCCAAAAACATAACCAAAGAAGATAACACCATCAAAAAACATCAACAACACTTTTCAGACCTGAACACTTCTGGAACAACCAATAGAACAACTGCAATACGAACAGAGCAAGATATTTATGCACTAGTGACATTCCAGGCCAACATTTATCCAGAACAACAAGTTTGACATGAATGACAACCACAACAACACATACTTCCAATAATCTCCCCCTTTATCATTGATGTCAATACTCGACTAAACTCAACACTCGACCAACACTTGACCAATCTACACTAGTTTATTAGAAATAATGCAAATACAACTCTATCTCTCCCAAACAACCATCTCTCCAAAAATTGCTCAATCTCTCCCAAAACTGCTCAATCTCTTTTCTAAAATTGATCTCTCAGGAAACCTAGCAAAATGGGTTATGATGTTGACAAAATTCGACCTTAAATTTGTTTCTCAAAAAACAATTAAAGGTCAAGCATTGACTGACCATTTAGCTGATGCACCTTCACCTTTCACATGATCCAATCAAGAATCTTTTCCTAATGAGTTTGTTCTTCCTATTGATGTTGAGAAAACTTGGGAATTGTATTTTGATGGATCTAAGTGTTGAATGGGTTCAGGAGCTGGTGTTATTTTAATATATCCTTTAGGAAAACCTATCCCTTTATCCTATCATCTAAACTTCCTTTGTAATAATAATACCGTTGAGTATGAATCCCTTATTACTCGTCTTAAAGCGGCTTTATCTCTGAATATTCAACTTTTACATATATACGATGACTCACAATTGATTATAAGACAAGTCACGAGAACTTATCAAGCTAAACAAGACAAATTATCACAATATGGTGACTTAGCCTTATCATTGTTAGAAAATTTCACCTCTTACACCATGGAACCTGTTCCTCAAAAGGATAATCAACATGTGGATGTGATGGCATGTGTCGCTTCTCTCTTATCCCTCGAAGATCCTTTCGTAGATTTAAATTTACTATTCACAATCTTTCCTCTCTAGCTACTACTGATAATTCTAGTGATATAGCTTATTGCTATGCTATAGATTCTGATAAATGGTACTCACATATCTCACGATATTTGACTGATGGTACTTTTCCAGATTCTACAAGTAAAAATGCTAAAGCTAGAAAATGTAAGTTATGTGCAAGATACGTTATCCTTTCTAATGTTCTTTATAGAAGAGGTTATAATGGTCTTCTCCTTCCTTGTGTCAACAAAACCAAGATCTCGATTGCTCTTGAGGAGGCACATTCAGGTGCTTGTGGGGGACATTTTGGTGGTAAATCTTTGGTTCAAAGGTTACTCCGATTGTGATACTATTGGAAAACCATGGAGAAAGACTCTTTTTCCTTTGTCAAGAAGTGTCATAAGTGCTAGTAACATAACAATTTTATCCATGCTCTTGCACAAGTGCCCTCTTGGCCCTTTTCCTTATGGGGTTTGGATCTAGTTGGTAAAATTTCCCCTCTTTCATCCCAAGGACATACTTTCATCATTACTGCCACATATTATTTGACAAAGTGGGTAGGAGCAGTTCCTCTTCAATCCACTACCACTAAGGTAATCTGTCAATTTCTTCTTGATAATATTATTTGTCGATTTGGTATACCATCCACTTTGATTTTTGACAATGGTACCTCATTCAAGAACAAAGATGTGAATAAATTCCTTGAGAAATATCATATTCAACATTGTTTTTCAACACCTTATTATCCTCAATCTAATGGTCCAACAAGAGATTCTAATAGGATTATTGAGTAAATTCTTCGTAAGACTATAAATAAGCACGGTAAGGATTGACATACTCAATTAACCTATGCTCTTTGGGCCTATCCGACAAGTGTTTTCATAGCTACGAGTACTACTTCTTACAATCTTGTTTATGGTGCTGACACAATTATGCCTTTAGAGTTAGAGATTCCCTCATTGAGAATCACTCTTAACGAGATATTCGACGATGACTCTTATCGAGAACAATGCCTTGAACAACTTGAAATGCTTGATGAGAAACATATAAACACTCTTGAGCATATTCAATCCTATCATAATTCCTTGCAACGAAGTTATAATGTCAAAGTTATTCAACGATCTTTCTCTATGGGTGATTTAGTGCTCTATGAGAATCAAGACAATGTGAATGCTTTACCAGAAGAAAAGGGAATGTTTAGCTTGAACTAGCTTGGACCATATATCATTACTTTAATCTTAATTGTATGATGTGTTAGCATGTCTTCATTAAAGCATGTGGTATTAAATTATTGTTGTTTAATCTATATTGCTTCATTCTTGACAAACATCTTTTAAGCTTTGGTTGTCTTGAATTCATTGTTTAAATTTGTAGGAATTTATATTATGTTATGCTAGATTATCATGCAATTTTCTTTATGTGTTCGAGTTAAGACACACCATATTGTGTTTAATTAAGTCCTTAATTAGATCACATTAAATATTTAGTTTAACTTAAATACATTTCTACATCATCACTTGTTGTATTTAATTAAACACTTAGTTGTTTACTTAAATCACACATGTATCAATTTAATCATGAAGTATTGAGCAATCAATCGCATAAGAATTGAATTAGACATACATGTACATTTACAAATTTGTTACTGTTAATCAAAGCAATATAGCACATTGTTTTTTAATTAAAAGAACAAATTTGAGACAAAAGATAATCATATATAATCAAAAGTTTTAGGTACATCATATACAAAACGACCACTAGATACAAAATGTGGCCTCTATATCATCACTATCTATGGATGGTGGCTACTCAAGCCCTCTGGTCCCTGTCGTGGTGGTCCGATGGGTGTATAAAGGTGGGTAGAGGATTGTGAGTGACTCCTTGATGAGCTCCTCCGATCTTGGTCCATCACTATGCCCTTGTACATGGCTGACTCTATGCAGGCCTCTATAAGCTCATGCAGTAGCTGCTCCCTCTCCTCTTGTCCAAGCTCCAGCTCGATTCGCATTGAATCAAATAAATCCTCATGTCATCTCGCACTCCTCTATGGTCTATGCATGATTTGTAAAGATCGAGGAATACGTGATGAAGTGACGATATCCAACAGTGTGTGCTGGATAAGATCTCACCGTCCCTGTACATTGACTGTAGAAGAGAGAACAAGATTATATATGAATTATCTTTAGAAATTCAATGTTAACTTAAAATAATGATAAGCCTTTACCTGGATCTCCCTCCTTCTAGTGTGGGTCGGACATGATGGGGGCCTGTGCTACGATTGTCTGTGGTATGGAGGCACTTCTCTCTCCATGCTTGTAGTGCTTATGTACCTTAGGATGTAGGTATGTTGGAGATGATTGGTATAATCTCAAGATCAACCCCTCTAAGGTTGTCCTCCACATCTCTTGCTACATCCTCTCTTTTATCCTCTGCTGCTAGCGGATCTAGGACTATGATGTTATGACCTGAACGATCGGGGACATCATCCATATCTTCCTTATCATCATCATAACCATCCTCCTCCTTTTTCTCATCATCCTCATCCTCTTGTTAATCCTCATCATCATCCTCCACCTATTCTCCTTCTTCCCGCTCATCGTCCTCCTCCTGACCTCCCTCCTTCTCCTTCTGGTCTTGAGAATCCTCAGGATCCTCAGAGGCCTCATGATCATCATTGAGGAAATTGGCTACTCTCATTCATGGACTGGGATTCCCCATCAGATAGCCTAATGGGAATATGTCTTTGGGGTAGTTCTTGTCCCACCATGTGATGTAGTTGCGCTACACTCTGACATCATAATTAAATGGGACCACTATGTCTGTCTCCTCATCATATGAATTTGTCAACTCTATCTCATCCGTGGTAGGCGTAGGGACTGCTCTTGGTCTCACAACAACTTAAGAATGTTGTATGTAGATCAATATGCCTGAAGGAACGCCTTGATCTAAGCCAAATTGTCATCTCACTTAGTCAAATAGAATGGGACAAAAATGTAGTTGGGGTGACCCTCTAGAAAGCGGTTCCTCTGCATGAGGCGAAGCTGTTTGTGCTGATCTGGCCAAGTGGCCATCTGCTAGTATGGCCTCCACACAATATCATCTGATCTCAATCTGTGTATAGTCACTCTCCAATATAACAAATCACCCCTTTGCCATGGTCTAGTGAGTGGATAAACATATGACCTAGGCACATCGATGTCCACATCTACAAGAAACTATGCTGGCCTGGTACACGTAATGTGCTCGAACATCGAGACCTATAGAAGGGTGCAAGTCATCAAACTCCTTCCCTCTCCATACACAAAATCTCTGAAATCATGGTAGAGATGGGCTAGCATGCTCCGTCCCATGAGAATATAGTGTATTGCTCCTCCATCGCACATATGGCATATGTGAGGCCCTCGTGCATGTGACTGCCTCGCCTATTGGCGCATATGGCTAGCCACACTATAGCTATCATCATTCTCCTCACAAGTAGAACTCTACCAATAGGGTGAAGCAACTAATGAATGAGGATCCAACCCCTCGTCTCCGCATGCATGACTCTACTAATATAATATATTTTCTTTCTCCTCAAGGCTGCCAATGTGTGATTTGTTCGGTACCTAACTGCACCTCCTTTGATAGGGAGTCTGAGAATGCGGTACACATCCTCTAATGTGACTGTCATCTCTCCCATAGGTAAGACAAAGGTGGAGGTATCCGGATACTACCTCTCCATCAAGGCCATGAAAATTGTCGCATGAAAGTTGATGGTAGGCATACTGCATATGTACCATAGACCCACTGCCTCAAGAAGCTGTCGATCCTCCAATGACAATCGAGGAATATGGCTCCTCAGATTTCGGTACGTGAGTCTGATAGTATGCTCTCACATGTAAGGCAATCTCTACAAAATCAAGAATCATAAATAAGTAATCCATCCAAAATCAAAATCAACCAACTCATTTCCTAATGCCTAATTCCTTATGTGCCTCTAGTCACCTTGCCTAGGGACCAAGGTGCTCTAGGAGGACCAGGGTGCCCTAGAGGGACCATGGCGCCTAGGGAGGACCAAGGCACCCTAGAGGGACCATGGCACCTTGGGAGGACCATGGCGCCTTGCTGAGTGCACATAGGAATTAGGGTTTCCTACCTAGTCAACAAAGTCAACTCAGTCAAACATAAAGTCAACAAAAAGTACACATGTAGTTGGGTAGATGTCCTCATCAAATGGGTGTTGAACACAATGTGCCACTGAGAGGGGGGGTGAATCAATGGTTCCTAAAAATCTTTTCCTTTTAAACCAAGCTTTGAGTATCGGCTAACAACCTAAGCACTAAGTAATCAAATCGGTAAGATATGAGAGGATATCAAAAAGGCAAACACACAAATGCACAACTCACAACACCAGATGTACGAGGAAAACCCAATATGGGAAAAACCTCAGTGATAAATGTTGCTGGAATCTATTGCTCCATTCCAGCCTCACAATGAAACAACAGGTTACAATGATTTAGGGCACCAACCCAAGGAGCACCAACCCCTGCACCAAGCACCAACTTGGTGTAAGACAATGAAATACAACTTGATACAATAATAGCACCTTTTTGCAAATGAGTTTTGCAACACCTGATCAACTTCTATCTACCGATTATCAACCTCCTTTACTTCACTAGTTCTTCCATTGCCGGTTATCAGATTTCTCTCTCTGATCACTTACCGATTACTCTCTGCCTTTCTTCTCTTTCTCTGAATGTCACCCTGCACAATACCACACTTGGATGCCTTCCTAACTGTGCAATCTCTACCAATACACTTGACTGTTAATACTATAACAGTTCACCGTTTACTCTGTCTTTGCCGGTTAGAACCTCTTACCAGTTCTGTCTACTAACTCCACACTCTGACTCTCTGTGAAAAAACTCTCAAACAAATTGTCTCTCTTCTTGCTCAGGCTCTCTTTTCTCTCACAACTCGCATTCAACATCACCATCTTCAGTCTCGAGTTCACATATTTATATTTGAGGGTTCCCGCCAAAAGCAACATTCAAATAGTGGCGTGCTAGGGTTTTCCTCTACCAATTCAATCCGTATTAAATCTGATCGGATCTGCTTTTCTGGAATGATGATCTGCATCACATCAATTATCACTGCCATATACTTGCCTTTCAATGCACATTTTCTATTTTTAGACGTCTGCAAAATGCTTTTCGGCCTTTTTCTATACATCACCATTAATGCTTCAGTTGTTTCCTTCGACCATCGACCACAAGGATTGGATTGTCCTGAAAAATTAGATCAATCATCTTTCCTCTCTGTCTTCCTCGAGTTGCAACATCCTTCCATCATCCCATGATTTGTGGGTTGTTCATTGATGTCGAACTTCTCGTCAACTACCACGTCGATGAACACATCACCGAAATCTGTGTGCTCGCCACCTGGTGTCCACCTTTCATCCTTGTCGACATCCACCTATGCTCAGACTGCAAAGTTAGTTTGGCATAATCTTCAGACTGCTATGTTGGTTTGACATCGTTCACCGACCGAGACTGACTACCGGTTCAACTCACCTTACTAATGGACCTTCATACCTGCTAACCTCTTCCCTGTCGGTGGATCAGGTTGATCTTCCATCAAACGTACTGGTCCATCCACTAAGTCCATTTACTAGTTGCATTGTACTTCTCTTTGTATATCGGTGATCACATCCCTCTGTTCTTCCTTGCTTTCTTACTAGTGGTCCTTCTTTACTAGTAGATGATGCACTTCATGTGTACCGGTAACATACCTTTTATGTAAACCTACACATTCCATCCTTCATATCGAATGACATCACTACTTACTCCATTCATACTGGTCACCACTACTTACTCACCGGTGACCATTCCATACCGGTTGACATCAATGACAACATAATGCCAAAAATGGTGTGTCATCGATCATGGTTTATCACGGGATTTCCATTTGGGTGGGCATCTCAGGTCGTCATCGAGACATTTTGTGCTATGTGGGATCCTCTCTTGCACTTCAAGACAAAAGGTGAAAATGACAAATGAATAGTGTCATTGTTGAAAGGAAGCTAAGGTGCGGAAAACGCTTGCTAACACTAATTTAGTGGGGGAGATTGTACAAATTTTCTTTACAAATCTTCTAATATAGAAACAGAAACACATTTACAAGTAGTTAAGAAACATGTATAAAGATAAACACAATGAACACAAGATATATTGTGGGGAAAACCCTTTCGGGTAGAAAACCCCACACTCTAAAAGCACAATACTTTGTATATTGTAATCAAATGCTTACAATACAATACCAACACTTAGCTTCTTTAACAAGAGTCTACAACTACAACCTACATCCTGGATTAATTTTGACAACATAACACTTCACTTGCAAACATTACATAACTAGAAATCTCCAAGGCTACCTTTTATAGAGAAATACAACTCAAGAGGAAGCTTCTAGATGAAGTAACAAGATGGGGTCGTGCAAAGCATTTGACCCTATTTTCGACCACCAAAAAGCATGCAAATGACCTGTGTACATCTCCAAATGACTCTCCATTCAAACCTCCTAAGTTGGGCACCCAAAATTTTCTATTTGGAGGTATGATAGATGCTCTTACACATCTTGCAACCATGATAACTTACAACACTTACAACTGTAAGAGAATCCATCATAAATGACTCAATTTAGCTTATTCTCTTACAACTCGTCATAACCGAACTTGGGCACCCACCTTCTCCATGCAAAAGGTATCTCCTACGACTTTTCCAATATGTCATATAATTTGTCATATTCTGACACTTGTCAATATCCTCCAAGTGGGAAGCCTACCTCCACATGTGTAACATATGTGTCATACAATCATCGCCAAGTAGGATGCCACCAGGCATGTTGCTCCCAGTAGATGACTAGACATTTGTAGGCAAATAATAAATAAATAATAAACAATCAATGTTAGGATTTGAAAAGTTTGAGACACCTTAATCCCAACAATTGTCACTATTTAAGGTATTAATTCTCTTAAAACCCTAATTTTGTATTTTCCCTTAATCATTCATATCTTGTGCTAGGGAACTTCAATTTCTGCACTGTCGGTTGCATTGGAATCGTGTCTCAATTCTCTTTCTTACCAAATGTTCCATGATGTCCTTTGATCTTGTATCAAGATTTGATGAGAGCATTTGTCATCACTTCTTTTCACAATTCGACATGGTAAACATGATACCCTGTTTCAACTCATTAATTAGCAAGCCGAAACAGGGGGGCATATAACTACCCTCGAATTTCATCATTCCTTAGTAAGCATTTAGTTGATTTTGTGATGTTATCTAACAATGTGGTTTTGTAGGATGCGGTTCCTAATAGCGTACTACAAATACTGCTGAGGGATTCGTTCGACACCTTATGGATATATCCTTTTTCATGAATGTTTACTTTTCTATACTTTAGCTTGCATATGCATGTAGTGTCATATGTCCGCTAAAGTGGGGGCTAAATGTAGCGTCGTAAATTGTACACGCTTAATTGGGTGGTACAATTTCATGCTTAGGTTAGCACCCACCTTAGTGTGTTGCATTTTGCATTTTAAAATTCCTCTTAAGCAATTAATTAATTAATTAAATTAAATCTAAAGTCCTCTTTTTAATCACTCCACACATCATAAAATTGGCCCCTTAACCCTAAGTGTTCCCCTTTTTATTTTATCCTTTTAATTAATTCATTCATTAAAACCCGAATTAGGTCCTATTTCAACCTTCAAGGCCCGATTTTGCATATCTAAACACTTCGAATTGATGCACTAAGTTGGGATTTGCTTTGTAATCACGATACCTTGCATCCCTAAAAATTTGGGAGAAAGTTGGTTGGACTATGGTGATTCACCATGGTCTCGACTTTTTCTCCCCGAATTTTGGGATCATGTTTTGGTAGTATTATAATGTTTAAATCCGATTTTGTGCGAAATTATATTAATTCTTGGTCGGCCTATGATAAAAAACAAAGTTAGGGTTTCATATATATAACCTTTTCTTTTCTCATTTGAAGGATCCAACAACTCTAGCAATTGAAGGAGCCTCTTGTGAAGTGAAAGTGCAGGTTTATGTGAAGTCTTCAATAAAAAATTCAAGCATTCATCAATCATTTTCATCATCAATTGAAGCTTTGGAGATATTGGAGAATAATAGGAGATCACCGACTGTTGATTGGATTGTACCTCTCCTTTAGGGTTTGATATGGTTTCATGTTATTTTCATATTTCTATATGAGTTTCACAACTCTTATTTTCAGATTTACATTATTGCTTTATATGCATTATTGCGTTTGCGATTTGAAGCATTCTCATTTACATTATGTTCATTTAGGGTTTATACTCAAAATATAGGGTAGAACTCTAATTTGCATTTTAGCTCATTAGGATCTTACAAGCACATGAGATTCTAGGGAAAATACACATTCCAACATTTTATCGGCTATTTGTGGAGGTGGAAATCACGAAAACAAGGGGTTTGACTAAGGCATAACCTTATAGAGCCACCTAAACACCATTTTTCTAGTTGCAGGTGTAGGTACAAAAATTCGACAGAGCAACAAACTTCAAGAAAGCCAAAATTTGCAGGTACAGGTCCACATCTGGAATAAGGTCTCAAACTTCTCGGACCGGGGCACCCAACGCACTGGTCTAGGACCAAGGCACCCAACGCCATGGTTCTTTGTATTTTTGGGCATCCTTTGGTAGCTTTGCATCTTAGAGCCTCAGTTGGCATATTCTAGAGTTTCAAATCAGTACAGTAAGAAGGACAAGAGTGCCCAACACCTTGGTACGACTCAATCTGGCTTAGTTTTTGGTGACAGGTGCACATTTGAGTTTCATCTCTATATCTCAGTTTCAATTCTTCATTTATCTATTATTTCAGTTTATATCATCACTTTTATTCATCTACCTACCTTAGCTTATCATTTGTCTATGTTTAGCTCATGTCCTCTTCATAACAACAAAGGAATAGAAACCCTAAAGATATTCCTTGAATCTCTTTCATAAGAGGAAGTCAAAGTGAATCATCTCCTTAGGTTCTTTCATATTCCAATGTGTGAATGAGAGTGGGATTAGGTCTTAGCTAGCCTGATTCCATTTTCACTCAACACATGAGCTATACAAATTAAATGTGAAAGATCTCTTGGAAGAAAGAAACTGGTGAAAAGCTATATAGAAGGAAGAAAACTTGATCAAATTTTTAATGAAGATTAGAAAATGTTGGAAAAGAAGACATAAGAAACTATTTGGTTTTATATTGCAAATTTTATCCTCTTAAATGTTATAGAAGATGCTCCCACATTTGTAATATGGAAGGAGGTAGTGATTTCTATCTAACCAAAATTTTATTGTTAATAAATTATATATGAAAGGACATATATATTAGCTAAAGGTAAAAGAAGGTGATTTTGTTGGAGAACATTCATTTAAATGCTTTAAATTTATTTTAAAGTTATCTAAACTAACTAGATGTTAAAATTTGATAAAAGATTGTAAAAATGAGAATAGTTTGTTATGATATCTCTATAGATAAATTTTCTGATGATGGTGATAATGATGCATTGTTTATTTATCTTGATGATATTAGTGATGAATTTTGGATGATTGATACACATTGATCCTATCCACAAGGAGTGTTTTTTTATGAAACCAAGTTTATGATGGAGAAGTTTTTTCTTGGTGATAATAAAGTGCATTGCTTTCTTGGTAAGGGAAATAAATAGTTGTATTTTAGTGATGGAAGTGTGAAAAATCTACATATCATTTTGCCTATTTCAAGACTTGCAAGAAATATTCTTTTATATAACCACTTTGAATGATTTTAAAATTCATCTGAAATTTAAATAAGTTTGGTTGCAGGTTGATGAGAGAAAATCTAGCCGTAGCTAGAGTCTCACAATGTAAGAATTTGTTTAGTTTTGATGCCTTCACTTTTCATAAATTTGTATGTTTTGACACCAACATTTAAGTCACATTAGTGAAAAAGGTTCTTACACCAATGTTAATAAAGAGAATTTGTTTTTTGTTTAATGTGATGAACAAAATTAATTTCTATGAACATTATTTATTTCTCAATAAGAAAGGAGCTCACTTTGCTATACAAATTCTTAAAGCAAAGTGATTATTATAAATCATTTATTTAGATGTGTTTATTCTAGTGCATCTGAGTTTAATAGGTAAATTTAATATTATGTAATATGCATTGATAATGATTTTAGTTACACTTGGTTTTTCTATTTTAACATGAAGTAATGAAGGAGCTTGATGTTATTTGAAAGGGAGTTGCTATGGTCTTGAATCAACAATTTGAAGTCAAGAATCATTGAAACATATATCTCTCATTTGAAAATTAAATCTTTGCAACAAAAAAACTTTTTATTGAAACATAATCACAAAAAACCATAGCTTCAACCATGACACAATCTTTGAAAACCCTATCTTTATTGCTAAAATCCTACTCCCGTACAACATAGAAAAGAAAAAAGCATGAAATTCAATTATCTGAATGGAAAAATATGTCTTGGAAGGATATATATAGTTGTGTTGATGTGAAGGGGGTTTTGTACCTAGTAAGTTCATCACCCAAGTCCTAATCACACATGTTACTTAAGTTTACTTAGGGTACACACATAGTTCCTAGGAATATTTCTAGAAGTCTTAGTTGTCATGTGATCTTATCTTATCACATTTACTTCTTGTTTCTTGATTTTTCATGTTAATTGTCTCAAGTCATAAGATTAAGACACATGTCATAATCTTATGCAATCTTATGTTCACCTTGGTCTATATAACCAAGGGGTCCCCTTTGCAATCTAATTAATTCCATTACTATCTATCATTTGCATCCTTTGATAGAATAACATTATCCTCTCATTGTTGATCTCTCATTTTCTTATATGAAGTGCTTAGATCTTGGGTGGTTATAATCTTCAACCAATATTGCATGGTATAAAGCAATCTATACCATCAAGTACAAGTTGACAAGTCAAAATTAGAAAACAATTATGCGTTGTGTGATTTTGGTCTCTTAATCACAAGGAGTTAATTCAATATATGGTGCCATCTTTAGAATTGAAAATATACACTCACTCCCAAGTGTTATGTATAAGAAATTTGTAGACTACAAAGGTGTTCATCTAAAGTTGCATGTGGTTGCTTATGTGCTATTATTCACAAAACTTTGCTCCAATACTGTTAACTGTTAGGAAAGATGGAAGATGCATAAAACATTTTGGTTGACATTCACAAGGATAATTGTGCTCCAAATGCTATTACTTATAGCATACATGTCCATTACTTGTGTGAATTAAGTCACCTTATTGATGTTGTTGATATTTTGGAGAAGTTGGTGAAGGCATATATTCCTAATGGAACAAGATTCGATCTAGTCATTTCTTATACCTCATTGATGGAATGTTTATGCAAGAAAGGAATGATGGATGAGGTATTATATATGCTAAGAATATGAAAAATACAGATTATAAGACCAATATGTGCACCTTTAATTGTCTCATATATTATTTATATGAACAATATAGGATAGAGTCAACAATTAATATATTGATTGATATGTTTGGATAGGGATGCAAACCCAGTGGATCTATTTATACTATTATTCAAATTATATATGTTGAAGGTATGACACATCATACTATAAAGTTGCACTCTAAACTGATTGCAAGAGGTTCCATAATAGTTTATTTCATTACCCAACCAATGTTTCAATGTTTCGAAATCTGGTTTAATGCAAAAAATCAATTGATTTCATGTATTTTGTTCCTATGTACTTTGATGCAACATGAGACAATTTATGTGATGAAATGAATTCATTTTGGGACACCAAAACTAAAGTGTTAATAGGAAAATTCCCCTACAATCTCATAAGAGTAATTTAAATGAATTCTTTTATGTTTTAAAAAGATGCATTTTGCTTCACCATTTATCTTGTATTTTCTACTCTAAAAATCTCAACAAATTATGCATTTTTGTAGAATGAACGTATCAAAACATATGACAATGCAAAAGTATGAAATACATTGATAATGTATTCAATAAATGGAAAAACAAAATGTATTCTAATGAAATATAATAATTGCATCTCTCAGAAGTCATGGATTTCGTCAAGAAGTAAGCACACTCTTTTATTAAATGCAACTAAGAATTGCTCATCCAGATAATATGACTACTTCTATTAGACAACATAAAAAAATGTATTACCATCAATTTTTTCACCTAACCTGTATTCCATGGATAATTTCTTTTTCAAATATCGTAAACAAAATACAAAGGGTTTATCTTTAAATAAAAAATAGTATTTTCAATTTTTTGTCAACTCTCAATGAAAGAATGTAAAAATTAATATACAATAGAGGTGTAGAAGAATGTGGGTGTGGATCCCATTATGGGTGCCAAAATGTAAGCACAAATTTTAAAATAAGAAATGAAACTGACTTATTTAAAATTTAATTGTAAAACACATGCAAAACTCATGATCAAGAACAAAATGGAATTCATAGAATAAAACAAGATAAAATTACTAAATGAACTCCATTGATGAGATAGATGCACTCATATGGATATAGGTGCTTGAAATCTTTGCAACATGTACTTGTTGAAGATGATTGATTGTTTTACATAGGATGATGTAACATTTCGTAGATTTTTGATAGGGAGGATGGAAAGTAAGGATTCGAGGATTAGATCTATGATGGAAAAATAATGACAAGACTTTCTTAGGATTAAGGAAAAAATGAAGGCTTTATATTCTATTTGTTTAATAATGACAAGACTGTATTTATTAAAAAAACATAAAAACCTATTTAAATGTGATGGGAAATGCATTTATTTTGAAATGGTGGAGGGAATATAGATAAACTAAATAATAATCATGTGATATGTAAATTGCTATTAATTAGATGCTAGGTTGAAATTGAGCTAATTAATAAAATATTGTTTAATTAGTTGTAGCACTGGGTTAATACTAATTAAACAATATATATTATTTAGATAGCAACGAAGAAGATAAATTGAATACTATATTTATTTAATTAAATTTATGATGAAACTTTAAGTATGGATTAATGTTAGGACAATTTTATGTCTACATTTGAATTATGAAAGGATTCCAAATATTACAAAATGATCAAGTATCAATTACCTATGTCTAATTTCTAGCATATAATAGCAAAATTTAAGAGTATAATAGCCTTTAGTATGTATGTCAAACTTCTCATGTTTAATTGTTCCAAACTTGAAATGATTTTCGGTCTTGTATATCCTAACATAGAAGTCCATAGTCATTCAAAAATTCTCAAGGTTAAGGAGGTAACCCTAAAATACATGTACAGTTGTTGGGTCAAAATATTAATCAAATTTTCAAGCTCTTTTAACAACCAATCAACTACCATTCTAAAACCAAAATGCACATCTCCTAAGTTCAATGGATTTGTTTTAGAATACCATTATGCATTTCCCCTTTATTCAAGCTAGAGTTACACAATATCCAACTATTCTGATAGTGTCCACCCTTGATTTGACCTATTTTGACCAGAGTTGACTATTATTTCATGTTTGATAGACTTATCTAGACTATATTTGATGATCTGGATGATGATTACTCGTGTTTCAGTTACTTACTATTGATGTTAGATGCTATTGGACATATACTATTTTGATGATCTATGTGGATGTTGATACTATCATTATTGATCATGTGATTTGATGGATATATGTATGTGATGAGTTCATATGCTTACTATGTGATGGATCATTGATAGATTATGTTGATCATGGATTTGATGTTGATTATGATTATGCTAATCCTATTTCATGGCTACATATGATGAGATGTTTATGAGATGTATTGATTATTGTATAACTGCCTTCGTGAGAGGGACGATGTCACATCACTCATTGCGAGCGGGATGTGTCATCATGATTCCATATCACTTGTCTGTTATGAGATATATTCATGTGTTGTATCATTGTTTTGTGGTTGCAAGATCTTGTAGGTACTAGACATAGAATCCACCTGACTTCACAGGTTTGAGAGTGTCTTTAATTCCAATTACTTATGTGGTTTGGAGATGACATGAGTTCCCTATACATACTCTAGGTCTAAGGTGTTCACTATGTGTCGTAAGCGTCTTGGCGTAATTCACCATGTCAGTTAGTGAGTTTGATCTTTTCGGTATTGTGAATATGTTTAGAGATGGTTGATTTATTTGGTTATTTTTAGATTAATTATGTGATCCTTGATGTGTGATTTTATAATTAATGATTCTCATTTTTAATGTATTTAATTTATTGGCCTTGAATATTTAATTATTTGATATTTAATATTTATTTGGATTTTTATTTTATTTATGAGCTTTTGGTTTTAATTTCCCTATTCGATTTATTTATTTATAGCTTATGTTTTATTCTTATAGTTGACTTTATCTATTAGTGGGGAGTGTATGAGCACATTTGAATAAAATAACAATATCTTCCCACTTAGTTGTATGAGAAGATTTTATGTTACTTCTACCTACCCTCCATTCCAATTGGTTGAATTTGAAATGGAAAATATAAAAGTAAACTAACATGGGGTTGGTAGAGAATTATTGATTAATGTTGAGAGATGGCGATGTCGTGCTCTGCGGGTCGAGCTAGGGCATCTGTGCCCTAGCTTGCTTTCTGTTCTCTGCTTGCTGGTGTGACGAGGGGGGAGCTGTATGCATTGGGGCATTGGTTTTTGCATTTTTTCACAATTCCTTGTTGGGTTGATTTCATTGGTGTGCGGGGTTTAGTTTGGGGTGTCTGCCTACAGTGTTTGGGCCAGGGTTAGGGTGGTGAGTGGTGGCGATCGAGGGTGGTTTTGAGGGTAGCCTCTTGGGGAGGCTCTATTTGTTTGCAAGGCATACTTGGGGCTGGTTCCGTAGGCGGGCTGTTGATGTTTGGTGGAGTGAAGCGACTCTTTCCTTGGGCTGAGTGTGGTTTGATTCGAGTGAGGAGCGATGCTGCTTATAGTTGGGGAGTTTCTTTTTTGCGGGGTGTGTAGGGTGGCTGGTGTTTGGTGACAGTGGTGGGAGGAGCTCGAGGGGTGTTGAGGGTTGTGGCCATTCTCTCTCTATTACAGAGTTTGGGAGGAGTGTGTGGCTTGGGTGGAGGGTTCGATGGGTAGGGTTTTGGGGTGTGGGTTTTTGTTGTGTCAGACCCTTCTCCTTTGTGATGTCGGCTGCTGGGGGAGAAGCCTCGGGGGACTCTCCCGATATGGATTTTCGAGGTGCATTGGGTGTGAAATCCCCATCCTAAGGTATCAAGACTTTCGCTAATGATCTTTTATTCCGGATTCGGTATTTACTAGGGCAGGTTTGTCCAATGGCTCTCGGATTTCAAAGATTAATGGTTTTCTTGAGAGATGCAAAGAGAGATCGAAATTGATAATTCTGCCTAAGATGATTGTTAAAGATGTTGAATATTTCTCAAAGCACTCGTTATACTGCAAATTTTTGGGGATGGGGGTTTCTCTACAGTTTTTGGAGAATTGGGCTCAGAGGACTTGGGCGCTGAAAGGGGAAATGGATGTTATGTTGTTGGCAAACAATTACTTCATGGTCACTTTTAATTGCATGGATGACCGCAATAGGATCTTTGAAGGAGGCCCATATATTTTTTATAACCAGGTGGGGTTGTTCATCAAACCTGGGCATGCAGGATTTAACCTTTCGGAGGAGCTCCCGAATCGGGTCCCAGTGTGGGTTCGATTACCTTGTTTTCTGGTGGAATGTTGTCAGGAGGATGTGTTGCGAATGCTAGCTTCATTGCTTGGGAAGCCTGTTGGATCTTCAATGCAAACCTTGGGGAGAAAGGTAATGACTTTTTCTCGTATTTGTGTTGAAATTGATCTTAGTAAGCCTTTTCCAGATGCTATAGATATGTGCGTGGGCTCTTACTCTTGGTTCCAACAACTTGATTATGAGACTTTACCTTTTCGGTGCTGTCTATGTCACGAGTATGGTCATTTGCAGTGTAAGTGCCCTAGGTCTAAATCATCTGAACTTCAGCCTCAACAGTCGTCCCATAACCTTGATGGGGCTGATAAAGGAAAAGCTTCCATGTCTAGTGGGGTTGTGGGTGCTGATGGTTTTGTCCTGGTTAAGACAAAGAGTAGGAACCAAGATCAAAAGAGGCCTTTGCAAGAGATTCAGGAGGAGGATACCTTTAACAAATTTTAAGCCTTGGATGATCTTAGCCAATAGGAGGTGATTCCAGGGATGATTCCTGATAGTGTGAACTTGGTTACTACCCAGGGTCTGCAGGCGGGTGAGAGTCATTGGATGGAGATGGATCAATAGGTAGTGGCTCAGATGGGACCCATATCTAGTGTTGAAGTGAAGATGGCTGGTGGGGATGTTTCTCTTGCAACACAGAAATTGGACTTTGTTGGGGTTAAAAGTAATAAAATCTCTTTACATCTGGGTCTTCTTTAGAAAGACATTAAAAAGGTACAATGGAGAAGATTTTGAAGGTTGGCAGAAAGAAGGACTTGGATAAGATCAAATTGATGGGGGAGAATTTGGTTGAGTGAGGGTCAGTTAAGACTCTAGATTCTCATTTTTCTAACCCCCAAAATGATTGTGCTTTCATGGAATGTGAGGGGCTTGAACAGTGGCCCTAGACAAAAAGCTGTTCAGGAGTTGATAAGGAGTCATTCTCTCGATGTCCTTTTCTTGCAGGAAACTAAATTATCTGTGGAAACTATGTTGGGTCTGGTGCCAAAGCTATGGGGGAGAGGCGAATGTCAATGTATTGGGTCATTTGGCTCCTCTGGAGGTGTGGTTTGTCTTTGAAACCCTTTGAGGATTTGTCCTATATGGTGGGTTTCTTCCAGATCATCTTTATCCGAGGTTGCCTCTAGTCTTGAGACTGCCGAATATATCTTGTTTACTAACATTTATGCCCCCACTGATCTTCAAGGTAAGCAAAATTTGTGGTCTCATATTACTTTTATGCGTGGGTTTTTTCCTTTTCATCCGTGGTTTATGGCAGGTGATTTCAATGCCATCTTAGAGTTGAGTGAGAAGAAGGGTGGTGTTATGTGGTTGGAGCCTTCTTCCTTCCTTCTTCGGGATAGTATATCCACCTCGAATCTTGTTGACATCAAGCCCGATAATGGTCTGTTCACTTGGAACAACAAGAGGGTAGGGGAGTATTGGATTGCAGAGAGGCTGGATTGCTTTCTGGTTTCTAGTTTTTGGGTTGGTGGGGGGTGGTCCACATACTCTGAGATTTTAGATTGGAGAGGTTTGGACCACTGGCCCATCAAATTGGTGTCTTCTTCTTCTCGGGTCGCTCGCATTCCTTCATTCAAATTCCAGCTTATGTGGTTGCGAGATCCTTCTTTGCAGGATCATGTTGCGGAGTGGTGGAAGAAAGGGAGGCCAGCCTTTGGCACTGCTATGTACACTTTTGCCAAGCAGCTGTAATTTGTTAAGTTTTAGCTTAAACGGTGGAATCATCAGTGTTTCGGTAATAATTTTCATGCTAAGACAACTGCTCAATTAGATTTGAATGGCATTACCAGAGAAATAAGAGAGCATGGATTGTTAGAAGCCTTGCTTAGGGAGGAAGTAAGGGCAGTCAAGATTTAAGAGGAGTGGGAGCTTAGGGAGGAAATCTACTAGAAATTGAGAGCTCGTATTGATTGGTTTCAAGAGGGGGATAAGAATATTGCATTCTTTTTCAACTCAATGAAAGCAAGAAGACATGGCAATTCCATCCATGTTCTAGTTAATGATAGAGGTGAGTAGTGTTTATCCTTGCAGGAGATTTCTCGGGAGTCTATGCAGTATTTCTGATCACTTTTTAGTGAGGATTCTCAAGGGGGATCAGAAGAGGAGAATCAGGTTCTTGTTCGTATCCCTTCTCTTGTTACTAGGGAGATGAATGAGCAGCTTATGGGTCCTATTTTGTTGGAAGAACTTGAGAAGATTGTTTTCTACATGGAGAAGGGGAAAGCTCCTGGACCGGATGGGTTTTTGATTGAGTTCTATCAAGAATTCTGGGATACTATCAAATTGGAATTATTGGAGTTGGTCCAAGAGTCCTAGAGGAATAAGCAGATGCTTCGAGATTTTAATGTGACTTTCATTGCACTCATCCTCAAGTTTGATGGGGCTGATTGGTTAGGCCAGTTCCACCCTATTTCTCTTTGTAATGTGATTTATAAGATTATTTCTAAGCTGATAGCGGAAAGGTTGAAGAATTGTCTTGGGGTTATCATCTCTGAGGAGCAGAATGGGTTTGTGGAGGGTCATCAAATCTTGGATGGAGTGGTCATTGCTACTGAGACCATTCATTCTATGGAAGCTTCCAAGGAAAAAGCTATGTTAATCAAGTTGGACATGGCAAAGGCTTATGATAGAGTCCGTTGGTCCTGTCTCTAGAAGATTCTTAAGGCTTTTGGTTTTGTTGATGAATGGATCCAATGGGTAATGAGTTGTGTTTCGTCTACCTCATTCTTTGTGTTAATTAATGGAGATCATACTGAGTTGTTTGGTGCCTCCAGGGGTCTTTGTCAGGAGGACCCTCTTTCCCCATACTTATTCATTCTTTTGGCTGAGGGTCTGGGGAGATTTATTAACTATAATGTGGGACTGGGTATTATTCATGGTTGGAGTTGGGGTAATGACATACCCCCTCTATCCCATTTGCATTTTGTGGATGATACGACCTTGATGGGTCTTACTAGGATCATAGAAGCTATAAATCTGCGTAAAGTCTTGGATGTTTATCTTGTTGCTTCTGGCCAATTGATCAATAAGGATAAATCTTCCATTCTCTTCTTCAACACACTTGGAACTATTTAGATGAGGATTGCTCATATCTTGAGATTCTAGGTCAATTCTCTTCCCTTGACTTACCTTGGTATTCCTATCTCTATTGGTAATCCTCCCAAGGACTCCTGGTAGAGTATTCTGGACAAGTTTCGCATGAAGGTTGAACATTGGACACACAAATGGTTATCCTTTGCTGGGCGGGTTCAACTGATCTAGTCGGTGGTTCATGCTCTTCCGATTTATAGGTGTATGCTCCAAGTGGCCCCAAAGTGGTTTGTGAAGGATTTGGATTCTTTAGCAAGACAATTCTTATGGGCAGGCAACCTGTCCTCCTATAAATGGTGTCTTGTCAATTGGGACTTGGTGTGTAGCCCGAAACAACTGGGTGGGCTTGGCTTAAGGCAGTCTACCTTATTTGGGGAGGCTTTGGCGGCAAAATTGTACTGGAGGTTGTGTGTTGAATAGGATCGAGGCTGGGCTAGGATTTTGTCTTACAAGTATATACAAAGGATCTCGAAGGAGGAAATCCCAAGATATCCTCTTGCGGGAAAAGACTCTACGATTTGGAGTACTCTCAAGAAAGGGGCTGCACTGATAAAAGAAGGAATTTTTTGGATCTTTAAGAGGGGGGAAGAGGTTCTTTTTTGGTTAGATTCTTGGGATGGCTACCCCCCCATTATTGATCAGTTTCCTAATTTAGTGAATCTTTTCCAGAGGTTCTTGGAGGTAGGGTGGTCTATAGTGAGCGACTTTAAGTATGTTTATAGGTGTGGGAAATTGGAGATGGTGCGGTGGAAGGTTCCTAATGAATGGCTAGTTTTTTGGTATGGAGAAAGACTGCATAGAGCTTCATGGCATTTTGGCTAGTAGACACTATAGTTCCCTTCATGATAGGGATAGAATTTCTTGGTCCCAAAATCCTAAGGGATTTTTTACTGTTGCCAGTGGGTACTAGAAGCTATTGTCCTATAGATTGGAGGGGAGGGAGGTGCATTGGTGGATATATGTTTGGAACAATTTCTCTTGGCCAAAGTGTAACTGTTTTGCTTGGACTTTGTCTTTGAATAGATGTCTAACATGGGACAATATTCACAAGCGTGGGTTCCACGGGCCTTCCATCTGTGTTTTGTGTGGTAATGGGGAGGAGGATTCTTCACACTTGTTCTTCATATGTCCTTTCTCATTGCTGATTTGGCATTATTGGTGGTGGTGTGGAAGCACCCTTATGTTCACGCAAATTCTTTGGTGGAGTTTTGGAGCAGTTTGGGAAGGCCTCCTATTTCCATCTTCTTTTCTGCAGACTGTCTGGCACATTGGGCCCATTTTCATACTTTGGCAGATCTAGTTAGAGAGGAATAGGAGGATATTTAGGGAAGTCAGACTGATAGTTCAACAAGTATGGAATAGAATCATTGGAATGATCCAAGAGACGGTGGAAGCTAAATGTGAGGTGAATTTTCCTTTGGATAGAGGAGAGGTTGATATAGTGAGTAGGTTGGGTTTGTAGGAGATGTCTTCTATCTCAGCTTGTGTCAAGAGAGTGAGGTAGATGTGTTATGAAGAAGGTTTATAGGGTGGGAAGATGGTTGCCCCCTTAGGATGAATCTTGGTTCTTTTTGGATTCTTAGTGTATTTGGCTTGAAGGATTGTTGAAGATTTTGGTTGTGCTCAACAATTTTGGATTTATTTGGGAGATTAGATTTTTCCTGTGAGTTTTCTGCATGGGTATTGCCCTGAAGGAATTTCGCAGAGTTAAACTTATTTTCTCTTGTCTTTACTGGAATCTTTAAGGTATGTTTGTGGTTCTTGAGTGTGATTTTATATGGAGAAAGTGATTTAGTCTTGCTTTGAGTTCTCTGTTTGAGTTTTCTGTGTATTTTGGAAGGGAAGCCCTTTTAGTTCGAATTGCAATTTCTCCTTCATATGTTTATGGATTTGAGATTCGTTTGTTGCTTTCTTTTCATCTTGACTGGGTGTCACTTATTCAGTTGATTTTGTGACTTAGAAAAATTCCCTTGTTTTTTAATTTAAACTTGTAATTTTATTGTTTATTAGTATTTTTTGTTGTCAGAGTCATATGCGCTAAAATAGTGGTCATATGCGCTAAACAAATTGTCATATGCGTTATTCTGGTGATTGTATGCACTATTCTATTGATTATAAGCGCTATTTTGTCATTCGTATGCGTTGAAGTTTTGGTCATATGCGTTGAAACAGTAATCATATGTGCTGTTCTATGGATTTTTCAGTATTTTGCTAAGTTTGATTTTTTGTTTGGCCTTTTCAGATCTAATTTTTTTACCAGAGGATTTTTAGATGTTTATTAATGATTTTCTAGATTGTACATTTGATTGATTTGATGAATCCTTTATGGTTTCTCTTCTATATGATCTTTATGATGGATTTATGCCTCTATCATGTTGAGAATCCGTGGTAGAGAGAGTTATTGATTGTGCTCAGTCCAACAAGTTGATGTGCCTTGCTGTTGTTATTTATTTCATTTGATGAGAAGTATTGGTTATCTTATTGATACACTTTTATGCTACGAGGCTCTTGATGTTTATTTGGCTTTATGACCTTTGGATGGCCATGTAGGTGTATGTTTGTATGATGATTATGAATTCAGATTAGATTGGTATTATGAGCCTCTCATTGCATTTATTGTTTGGGCCATGTTAGGGGGAGTGGGCTTCCATGTGATGCCCGAGGTCACAAGAGATAGGCTTGCATGAGGTTCCTTGTAAGGATGCATGAAGTCTAGACTGCTAGGGAACACTAAGAGTTTACCATGATTCATAATAAGTGATAATCTAATAATTTATGGGTTGGGTAGCTAGATCCATCAATAAGATAATCAATTGATTTGAGCCTCATGACTTAGTCCTAGGGAGGATGTTTTAGGATAAGCATGAGAAGGACACAAAGATGGTAAGCTAATCTCCCTTGGTCTCTCATAGGTTGAGATTGCTCCACATGTCCATCTGGCTAGTGCCTTATGTTATTATGTTTTGAGGATGGAATGCGATGACACTCCACTCCTACATGTTTCCGTTTGATGATTTATGGTCATGCCTTATTGGATGTATTTATGTCTTGATGAGTTATATGCCTCTGGAAGTTTATTCTTATTGTTTCATGTGAGTTCTTGCATGAGTGTCCTTGTGTGGTTAGTCTCTTTGGTTAAAGTGCCAACTTAGGTCTAGAGTGTGTGTTGGGACCTTCTGTCACCTCCTAGCATGAGGGGTGGTTCCTTTGGTTCCACATGGTCGGGTGGTTGGTTCTTTTTAGCCATTGGGATGTTCTCTTGGATTCTTCATGCGTGGATGTGGATACTTCTTCATGATGATTATGGGTGTACCTTGTAGCAGATTTATGTAATGAATATGATGAAATACATGTAATAGTATTGTATGTGGTAGTTGGAATCTTGTAGTAGGAAGAGCTATGCTCATTATGTATTTTATGTACTTGTATTTGTAAGATGAATTGTAGTTGGATTTGGGATTATGTTATAGATTATAATGAGACATTGGGGTTGTAATTTTATTATTGTAAGGATGTGATCTATGTATCTTAGAATTCAATGGTTATGATTGAAATAGAATTGAATTTGTAATATGGTCTAATTGTATTACTTAATGGAATGTTTAGAAAGCAAGCTAGAATGTAAAGTAACCTTAGAAGAGAAATGTTTTAGTAAGGGGTATCATATCTATGCATTAGGATTGCATTATCATGAAGAGGAAAAGAGCATGCAGATAGGAAATATTGGGATAAAACACATTTGGATTTGGTGCATAAAATGAATGTAGGAATATGGGTTGTCTTGCATTTTTAAAGTAGGAATGCAATATGCTAGTGGAATAGTATAATGGCATGTATATCATAGTAGGTTGCATATCTTATGGTTAGGAAATTAAATATGATGCATCAATTCAAGATGGAATATGTTAACCATGTGAGTAGGATGTCATTTAGGTAGTTAATCAAGTAATGATGTTGAGGTACCCTAGGGAAAAGTTAATGATGTTATGTTATTTCCACTTGCATTAATTTATGAAATGTGTAATGATGTATGTTCATAATGGTTAAATGGTTAATGAATGTAGTTAGATGGAGATGTTATGTGTTAGTTTCTCTATGGTATTTTGGTGGGCATTAGAATTCTTGCCATTAGTGTCAAATATACTCCTACTTCTAGAATAATGTTGCATCATAGTAAGATCTAGTGGCATCAACTATCAAAATCACAATATGTTATGGAAGCATTTATGAAATTTCAATAAACCTCATGAATGGGGAATCCAAATCAATAAGTTATGCCCAAGTATTAATATGGCATCACAAAAGGTAGTGACCTCTATTGAATATTTATTCTTACAAACTAATTATAGCTTGCAAATTGTTAATGAACATTTCTATATTAGAAAATGGGTAGAAAGATAGATCCATGGTATTTAAAAGTCTTATTATTAACATACTTTCCATTTAATTAATACAATTTACTCTCTATGTGATAGATACAAGGTTAATACAAACCTTGTGCATTTTAGCTCTAAGATTCTTAGACACCCAACCTATCAACCTACACCAACTATAAGTGGATGACGAGGATATATCATGTACATTCAATTAAAAAAATATAGTCCACATGTAAGTGGGTTGATATAAATAAAGTAAAAGACAATTGTATATGTCTAGATACAAAATATTTAATAGCCATACATCTGGGTAAGTGCAACAAGATGGTGAACAAAAATGGGGGTATAAGTGGCCACTTTTTTTCTAAAATTAGCTAAACCTGAACTTGGATGAGTAATTTGAGGCCCGTCGACTCAAAATTTGAAGATACCAAATTAACAAGAATTGTAGTACTCTAAATCTAGTTTCCAAACTACTAAAGTTTTTCAAAAATGGATAAGATTAAGGGGTCAAATGTTTTGCACACACAAGTGTTCCTGTTTTTTTAGTAAAACATAACACAGTGTTTGGTGCATGTCAAAAAAGTTATAGTTGCATTTAGTATTTTGAACAACCCTTTGGTAGAAAAATAGTTAAGAGTGAGTACTAGAAGTTGTATATTTTTTTGTAATTTTTTTTTGTTTATTTTTTATTTATGATTTTTTGAAGTGGACACATCCTGAAAAATTAGGTACTTGTTCATGCACATAACATATCTTGAACCAAAATAATCATATTTTTAATTTTTTTCTAAGTGTAAAGAATGAGGTGTAGAACAATAATATATAACGTGATTCAAATTTGGACAAGTAGGTCAAAAGTTATTAAAAAATTGGTGCACATAGAGAACTCCAATGAAATTGGTAAAATAAATTAAAAAGTAATATGTTAATGTTGTTAAAATATATAGATAAATTATATGGGTAGAAAGATTAGAAGACATGTGAAATTATGGTGGCAATTTAACAAATACCCACTTGATAATGTGTAAACCTAATGATGAGGAAGTTGAGAAACTAGATTTGAAGAAGAAAACATGTAAAAAGTAGGGAAATGAAACTCCCAAGCCTAAGGCTTGTCTTCCAATGCTAAGTACAAGATAAAACATGTATGTGTTGTTTGAATAAAAAACATGTACATGTTATTTGAAATAAAAATGTGTGCGTGCTTTTAATAGAAAAAATTATGCACACATTATAACATATATGCATTATGATAAACAAGAAAAACATGTACCCATTATTTGAAATAAAAATGCGTATGCACTTTTTAGAAAAAAAAACACTTGCATTATAACATGTACGTGTTATAATAAACAAGCAAAACACGTACGTGTTTAGTTGACATAAAGTTAGGAAAGGAACATGCCCATAGATACTATTGCCTTTGGCCTTCCCTTAGATTTTTTTCATTAAGATACATACATAAAGTAATATTTAAGTATAAGTTTCAAATACAACTTATACTTTAATTTATATTTTATGTATATATTGGCAAGATGTTTGAGAATGGTTTTAGATCTCTAGGAGTCATAATTCAGATTCAATATTTTAGGAGATCTTCTGATTTTTTAGACTTAATCAAATTTTAGTAATCAATAGGTTCGTATCATCATTCTATTACTATCTCTCTATCTCACACTCTTTGTATCCCCCAACCTCTAGACCTATCTATTTTCCTATATCTCTTCTTCTCCTACCTCTTTACCTCTCCCTATGTCACTCTCTCCTCTCTCCCCAAGCTCTATATCTTATTATTTCTTAGATAGTCGAATTTCAATAATCATTAAGTTCCTATATCATTCTCTCTCTATCTTTATTTCAATCTCTTTTTCTTGAATTATCTATAGACATATCTCTCCTCTTATCACTCCTCTCTATTGGAATCAATGAACATTGAGAGGGGGGGGGGGGGTGAATCAGTGTTTTACAATTTGCAAACTTATTAAGTTGATCCTTGAACCACTAGATGCATATGAATGAAAGCAAAATGCAAAAAACATAAAGTAAAAAACCACACAACCATAACACCAATATTTTTACGTGGAAACTCGGAAAGGGAAAAACCATAGTGGGATTTGAACCCACAATATTATTATACTATGGCCAGATGTATGATAATATTACAAAAGGGGAATGCACTTGCATTCAGGAACACTGCCTAGAGCTCACCAGTCAATTACATAAGGGATACAACCTAGAGGAAGGATCACTACCTCACAAGCTATTACAAATGATTACAATGATGAATGAAATGAATTATAGCATCTAAATATGCCAAAATGTAGTTCCGGTTAGGTTCAGATTATCTTCTGCAACTAAGCTGTCTTTCTGCTCTATTTTTCTGCTTTGTCATACACCAGAGCACCAAAATCTTCAATCGGATTCACCAACCTTGCAAGTTCTCTCATAAATACTTCCCTCACTCGTCACACATCTCAAAATGTTCAACTAAATTGATCTTATATATCTGTACCAACAAAAAGAATCATTAACCATTTCAGCTTCCAAAAACCGCATAACACACAACATGAAATGTCTATCACCAAGTCAGCTCAACTCGTCCACAAATCCAAATGCGGACCAAAACAAGATAGTAATAAGCTTCCCATAAGTTGGTCCAATCACCTCGAATACAAAACCAATCACCGATATCAACCCTAAGATTCCACAACACACATTACACAAAAATAGCTCTGCTTTAACTGAATTACCAGATATTGGACTTCTAAATTTTTTCACGAATCAACACTGGATATCAAGATCACAAGATAAGTTGCCTCGAACCTTGAATCATCTTCCTTAATCATCACAACCAAAATTACATCACCAAAATTAAGATATGCACAATGATTTTATGCTCTACCGGTTACAATGTTCCACCTTCCAAACTTATGCCTTATGATTAATATGACTCTCGATAAGTCAAATCTATGTACACCAGATATGATATCTAAACTGGGTTGCCATCAATGACAACTACTAAGCATCAATCATGCACCAATCTTCACTGGAACAGTGTCTCTTTCCAACACTCTCTCCCTCTCTCCCCATCTCTTTATCTCATTCTCTCCTCTCTCTCCAAGCTCTAAAATATCTATCTCACCCTTCTACATTGTATCTTCCCTCTCTCTCTCTCTCTCCGTCTCTCCCCTTGTCTCTTTATACCACCCTCCCATGATCCCTATTTACTTATCTCACCCTCAACATTTCCCTCTATACTTACCTCTATCTCCCCTCTACCTCTCTATACATACCTTT
The DNA here is from genome assembly GCF_030272615.1 of Cryptomeria japonica. Lineage (NCBI taxonomy): Eukaryota > Viridiplantae > Streptophyta > Pinopsida > Cupressales > Cupressaceae > Cryptomeria > Cryptomeria japonica. Next base: position 333,254,028 of record NC_081415.1, read on the forward strand.
GCATCCCTCCCCCCCTCAATCTCTCTCTATTTATATTTATCTCACTCTCATTGTCTCCCTTGATATTTATACCTATCTCTCTCCCTATCACTCTCCCTCTCTCCCCTCTCTCTTTATCTCTCTTTCTCACTCTCTCCTCTCCACCCCAAGACCTCTCTCTCTTTACGTACCTCCATCTCACTCCTTTCCTTTATTTTCCTACATATCTCTCCTTCCCTCCTTCCTCCTCTCTCTCCTTTCCTCTCCCTCCATACTATCCCTCTCTCTAACTACTTGTTTCTATCTACCCTCCCTATCTTTGAATACCTCTCCCCTTCACTTATGTCTATCTCACCTCTCTCTATCTATTCCCCCCTACTCAACTTATCACTATCTCCCCTCTCCCTCTCTTTCTCTATATATCTCCCTCCTTGAAAGACCTCTATTTCTATCCCTCCCTCTATCTCTTGAACCTTACCTTGCCACTTCTACCAATCTCAACTCTCTTCCCACTCTCTAGATGTAGGTTGAGAAAGAGGTATTAGGGAGGGAGAGTTGGAAGATAGATCAAATTGATAGAAGTGGCAAGGGAAGGTTCGAGAGATAGAGGGAGGGAGATATATATAGAGAAAGTGAGAGGGAGAGGGGAGATAGAGATAATTTGAGAGGGGGGAAATAAATAGAGAGAGGTGGAGAGAGAAGGAAAGAGATAGAAAGAGGTGAGATAGATAGAAGTGGAGAGGAGAGTTGGAGTGAGGGAGGGAAGGAGAGGTATTCAAAGAGAGGGAGGGTAGATACAGACAAGAAGTTAGAGATAGAGTATGCAGAGGGAAGGAGGGAGGGAGAGAAAGAAAGGAATGCAGAGGTAGGGTGAGAGAGTGAGGTGAGATAAATAGTAGTATGGAGAGAAGGAGGTAGAGATTTAGGGGAGATAAATGTAGAGAGTGATGGAAAGAGAGGTAGGTAGAGAGAGAGATAGGGGAGATAAATGTAGAGAGTGATGGAAAGAGAGGTAGGTAGAGAGAGAGATAGGGGATATAAAGAGAGTAAGAGGGTAGATAGATGGATAGATAGAGATGAGATAAATAGAGAAAGGAGAGGGGAGATAGATGGATAATTAAAGAGGCAGAGAGAGGGAAGGAGGGAGTGATGTAGGTATAAAGAGAGAGGGTGGTAGAAATAATTATGTAGAGAAATTGAGGTAGGTAGGGAAGGAGGAAGAGGTATGCATAGAGAGAGGGGGTAGATAGATATAAGTAGAGATAGAAGGGGGAGAGAGGAGAGAAGGAGGGAAGGAGAGATATGTAGAAAAATAAAGGTAGGAAGGGAGTGAGAGGGAGGTATAATGTGTGTGTGAGAGAGAGACCTTGGGATGGAGAGGAGAGAGTGAGATAGAGAGAGGTAGAGAGAAGGGAGAGAAGGAGAGAGATTTAGGGAGAAATAGTGAGATAAAGAGAAATAGAGAGGGAAGGAGCGAGGAAGGTAGTGAGAGAGAGGGAGAGAATGAGATTTATGTAGATAAATAGAGGTATGGAGGGAGGGAAGTAGAGGTATGTGGAGAGAGGGAGGAGAGATAGAGGTAAGTAGAGATGGAAAGGGTGAGAGTGAGATAAATAGAGAGGGATCATCGGATGATGGGAGAGAGAGAGAGAGAGAGAGAGAGAGAGAGAGAGAGAGAGAGAGAGAGATGATGTATTTACTGAGAGGAAGAGAAGAGAGAGATAAGTAGAGAGAGAGAGGGAGGTGAGATAGAGAGGAGAAAATGTGTGTGAGGTATGTAGAGGAGAGGGGAGATATAGAATAGAAGGGTGAGATAGATAGGTTTAGAGCTTTGGGGAGAGAGTATAGAGTGAGATAGATAGATGGAGGAGAGAGGGGGGTAGGGTGAGTGATAGGAAGAGATATAGATATAGAGATTTAGGTAGACAAAGAGAGTGAAACATATATAGAGAGAGAATGATAATAAGAACTTAGTGATATTTGAAATTTGACTACGTCTAAGAAATTATAAGATCTAAAGCTTGGGGAGAGAGGAGAGAGTGAGATAGATAGAGGTAGAGAGGGAGGAGAAGAAGAGAGATAGGAAAAAATATAGGTCTAGAGATTGGGGAGACAAAGAGTGTGAGATAGAAGGATAACAAGAGAATGATGATGGGAGCCTACTGATTACTAAAATTTGACTAAGTTTGAAAATTTATAAGATCTCCTAAAACCTAGAATATGCATTATGAGTCCTAGAGATATAAAACCATTCTCAATCATCTTGCCAATATATACATAAAATATAAGATATTTAAAAATTATATTTAAATGTTATATTTTATGTATATATCTTAATAAAAAAACTAGGAGAAGGCCAAAGACAATAACATCTAGGGGCATGTTCCTTTCCTAGCTTTATGTCAACAAAATGTGTACGAGTTTTTCTTGTTTATCACAATGCGTACATGTTATAAGGCATGTGTATTTTTTCTCATAAAAGAGCATACACATTTTATTCCAAATAACATGTATGTGTATTCTATTCAAATAACACACACACATTTTTTATTCAAATAGCACGTACACATTTTTTATTCAAATAACACGTATGTGTTTTGGATTGGATTTCTTTGAGCCTTAACACATGTGGTTTTTAAATTTATCAAAAACACGTATGTCTTTCATCCATTTTAAGCATTTTTTGGGTAGTGGTCACTTTTTTGTTCACCATCTTAGCGCACATACCCATCTTGAAAACATTGGGTATGAACAATAAGTTCAAACAACTATTATCATGTTTCACAAAGGGTCCTCAAAATTATATATACATGTTTATAATGAAATAATTGAATCCTATATACACTCACTACAATTCACCAAGATTCACCTAAACCTAGCCCATAAGAACTATGATATTCAACTACAAAAATAAGCATTTTTTCAATGTTTCCACATCAATAAAGTAAAGTGCAATTGATTATAGACACACAACTTTTAGATTTATAGTCAATACTAAAAGTGGTTAATATTACTAAATACTATCAAGAAGGAAATAAAATTCAAATTCCTTATACAATTTATATCTCCACTATGTGGATACTAAATATGATTACCCTAGGAGTAAAAGTCTATAAAGAATGCTCTACTACCATAGTGATCCCAAAATTTCTACTATAACAAAGAGTACATTTAATAATGTTGAAGTACTGATTAGATAGCATATTGCTAGTTTAACCAAAAGAATATAAGACTGTTTTAGATATAATCACAACCTTATCATCGCGACTCCCTTAATGGTATCACTCTTAGGTTAATAAAGTTTGCAAATGTATTTCAACTATAGCATCATAAATTATTACCGGTCCAATTTACACCTCATGTTTGTGCTCCTACTTTAGTGTGTCCTATCCTCGTCCTCTCTCTAGGTTTGATTTGACCTTATTATCCAACTTTGATATCATGTACACCCTTTGGTGGGATACCCTTTCCCTTGGTTTCTTATTTTGGTCCTATTTACGTAAGGACTAGGATGCTCCAAAATGCCTTAGTCCCTCTCAAATGGACCCCAATTTGAAATGGGGTAGGTGCTATATCTCCCCAATAGCATTTGATTCTTAGGGATACACATGACTGTTGGAGGTCAACCTAATCAATAATTTACCTAGGGAACCCTATATAAAGACATCCTATCAATTCATTTAGACCTAGTAGGACATCAATTATATTGTTCATGCATCCATGAAGCATTCATCATCAAGCATCTTTAGAGATTCAAGGCTACATATTCATCATTCAAGCATTGTGGAGCAAATTTACATCAATATTCATGCAAGCATGTGTGTGATTAGGATTTTTCATGTTCATGTATTTGTCATGCCATTGCATTCAATATTTATGATAACATTCAAAGAGAATTGCATCATCATCAACAATTATAGATATGAGGTATATCTCCTTAATATTTATTTCAGTATTTGCATTATTTCATCATGGTTAATTCCAAAAATGGGGTTTGACCTAAGGCAAACCCCTATCCCCAACATATTTCACTTTCTTTCTATGTGCAGGAAACAAGTGCGGAGTTGTACTCGAGAAATCCAATAGAGTCAATAGTGATGAAGGAGTCAGCTTTTGATGGTGAAAAATTTGAAGGATCGAGACAGATTTGTGCCACCTAGTCCCAAAAAATTAGGCCGAACTTTTGAGAATAAGGTCTAAACATATTATTTTTCCTAGATCTCAGTTGGTGGCTCTATGGGACATTTTTAGCTTACTATTTATGCCAAATCACTTCAATAATCCCTCATTTTATCCTAGTTTTACAATTACATTACAAATTCAACTTAGAAAGAAGATAATTAACCCCAAGCAGTTGAATCCAAGTAGAATCTTAGTCTCTTTCCCATTGGGATTGAGCCTAGATCTATTGGGTTCAACCCTCTTTCAATGTGTTTTGGTTAATTGGTCCATTTAAAGGATTTATTTAGTAAAACCCTAATTCCTAATTTTTCCAACCATTACATTTTGGTGAACTTGACTCCTTGAATGGTTATTTTTGATTTGTGGTCTCAAATCTAATTGTTAAGTTTTTGAAAAATTAATTTAGCAATCATAGATCATAATTACATAACTTTAGTGGTTAATTTCATAAAAAACCCTAATTTATTTTGCTAATTTTTGGCTTGTGAGTTGCATAATTTTTCACTTATATTTTCAAACCTTATTTTAAGCACTCATAATGGAATTTACCAAATCTGATTTGTTTTCTATTTCACATATTATTACATTGTTTTTCAGTTACATTTATCACAATAATGTTTTGGATAATGTCTTCTCTCATTTTACATTGCTTCTCTTCATTCATAGTACTTTTTCATATTGCATTTTTAGGGTTTTTAAAATATTTCCTACTTCCAAATCATATATCAAATCTTTTATCCATGTTATATGTTTTATCATGATGATATTTTTAAGAACATGCGTTGCATGTGTAGATCACATAAAGGCTTTTGTAGACAATGATAATCCTAGAGATAACATTAACAAAGGTAACACTTGTACCTCTCCTAGGGTAGCTAACATGAATGAGGAAAAAGTCAATACTCCTATCAATGATCTCTCTAATGGAGAGAAAGCATTGAAGAGAAACATGACACCATCCTCTTCTCATAGGCATACTCTAGTGCAAGGGGGTAAGGTCAACATGTTGGCTTATCAATCCCTTTAGATCCCCCTTATTCTCCTAGAGCTTATCTTATTCATCAAAATATTTGTAGGTAAGATGATGTTACACATTTTATTCATGACCAGTCTCCTCATATAACAATAAGAAAAGATAAAGCATGAGATGATAAGGATCTTCCCTCTCAACCTATAAAGAGGATACAAATAATGGTGATAGAAAGGAGAAATTCCCTGCAAAGGATATTCTTTCTTCATCCAATTCTCCCTTTGATCCTTCCATGTGCCCTTACATTACAAATTTTAAAGAGATTCATGATAATTGTCCTTCTTCTTCACTATTAAAAAAACTCTTATAGGAGTGGTTGTAATATAATCTCAAAACAAGGTTATAGTGGACAAGGACTTGGAAAATATGAAGGAATGAAAGTCCCTATAAACCCTCTTTCCCAAGCTATTATCGAAGGTCTACGACATCCCCATCATTCACCTATTCCCGATCTTCTTAAAATTCTAAGGTTTAAGGAGTATCTTGCAAGACAAATAAATTATCATCCATCTAAAGGTGCTTCTTCCTCAAATATTCTTTTTTTCTCATATCATCAAATCCACGATCATCATGCCAATTATTGTCCTAATTTTCAAAAGGGAATACAAGAACTCATTGATAATGGAACCATCAAAATCATAGAAGACAATCCTCCTCCTTCTAGCGACCCTTTTCCTACATCTCAAAAGACAAGACCAACTCCTATTGATGATCAAGAGAAATTAGCTACTAGAATCTTTTGGAGATTGAAGTATGATAAGAATATTTTTTTTCCCTTCATTAGACTTAATCACAATTATAAGTATAAGGAAAGTGATGAACATTTTCTTTTTCATCATAGCTATTCTCATTCTCTTGGAAATTGTAAAGCCAACCGATCTTGCACTTTTTCTTGGTGAAGAGGTGGTGCCTTAGAACTCCATTCACCCTATCATGTTGCTCCTCACCCTATGACACTAATATTTAAACTTCATTAGGGGCTCTTTGTTATTAGTGGTGATGCTTTTTCAATACAAACATCTTGGGGTAGTAACATATGTTTTCCTTGTTTTCTCACTTGGGGGGCAAGGACATTATATGCATATATACATATATGCATATATACATATATACATATATACACATATGTATATAGATACATATATGTATACATATATACATATATATATATATACATACATACATACATATATATACATATATATGTATCTATATATATACATGTATATATGTATGTATGTATATATGTATGTATATGTATGTATATACATAGATATATACATATATACATACATACATATATATACATGTATATATATACATATACATATATATACATGTATATATGTGTATATACATATATATATATATATACATGTATATATATACATGTATATATATACATGTATATATATACACATGTATATATGTATATATGTATACATGTATATATATATACATGTATATATATATACATATATATGTATATGTATGTATGTATGTATATATGTATGTATGTATATATATATATATACATACATATATATATACATACATACACACACACACACACATATATATATATGTACATATACACACACACACACACATATATATATATGTACATATACACACACACACACATATATATACATACATATATACATATACATATATGTATGTATATATACATATATATACATATATGTATAGATATATGCATATATATAGATATATCTATACATATATGTATATATACATATATATATATATATACATACATATATATATATATACATATATATATGTTGATGATTATGGACATAATTGATTAAAGATGTTTTATTATCTTGATATTATTATTTTGTCATTGATGTCAAGAAATTGATTTTCTAATTCAGTATGATGTTGCCATATCTTGAGAAATATGATATGAAGATTATAAAGTAATCGGTAAAGACACAGGAACGAACATGATGAATAAGGGGATAAGATATTCAATGGGCAACTACTACCGAGTTAGACAATGATGAGATCTTGATGTTTTAGATTGTTTTAACATCATACATATGCTGTAAAATGTAAAGGTTAATACTATACTATGTTATCAAGCAAAGAACCTAGTAGGTAAACCCTAAGGAACCTAGTCAGTAAACCCTAAGGTTATCGCAGTCGGTTAATGAAGACATAATGTTTACCGAGTGAAGTTTAGTATTCACCGAGTTGTAACCGAGCTATAACAGAATGCATTTAATGTTTACATGTGATATTTAATGAAAAAAGCTGATGAACTGGAGCGGATCAATGATTGGCAAGCCATAAAAGAAGTTTGTTAAACAAATCTAAGGCAATGGAAAGTCGGCAAGAAGATCTATAACTCAGATTGAACCGCATTACCCTAACACAAGTTCCAAGGTGAATGTGCAAGTTCCAAGGCGGGGTAAAACATTTTCAGATCGAAAGATACAATGAACCTGGACAAGATTGAAGATCTGATGGCTATGATTGATCATGGGAAATGTGATCAAGGAGATTAAGCGGTTAGAAGATTGTTTATAAATAAGAAACTGTTGATAAACAATGTATGCGGGCAAGTGTATGCACAGGGATGCTACATAGTGATTACCGAGCACAGAATCTTGAAGACCTGTTAGAATAACAGAGTATTGATGCCCAGCAGATAGACAAGATTAGTTCTATGTCTAGATTGTATTGAACAAATAGGAATCTACTTTAGCATTTTAGATGTGAAGTTGCAGATAGATTGTATTACTGTTATTTTGTGAAAGTGACAGGAAATCTCTTAACCAAGCGAACTTAACAGTCTTATGTAGTACCCTCACTTGTGTGAACTGATACTTTGTTCTTATTATTCTCAGTAGGTACATTATCATTGGTTATTTAGAATTGTATAACTTTGTTTCATGTTTTATCTGATTATGAGACATATGTTTTATTTGCAGTATTTATGTATTTATGTTTTATGGCATTATATGGTTCATTGCTATGTACTGACGCTTTACTTCATCTATGCACTGTGTGTTGTGTATCTGCGAGTGTATGGGATGCATGGGGACGATTTTCCTTCACTCATCTCGGTGAGACAGGGAACGTCGTGAATCTCCTTCATCGGTGTGTATGATTTCAATATATGTATATATGCATGTGTGGTCGGTGATGCAGGATGTTGCAGGTACAAGTACCGGGTAGGTATGGGGTATCGTCTCCACCTGGCTACACAGGTCTGAGCGTGCCTTATATTTTCTGATGGAAGTGAAGGAGATAGTAGTTGACCCTAATTCTAGTCAGTTACACTCGGGTGAGTGCCTTCAGTAAGTCATTCTGTCGATTGGTTGGGTTTTCATATTTTGTTGTTTGATTTTTATAAAAGTCGCTTGATGCTTGCTTAGTCTGCGTATCCAGTGTCCCAATTTTCGTATGTAATTGGTAACTATTACGTTTATTTCGTCCATAAGAATAGTTATTTGAGTTGAGATAAGGTGATCGCATTATCAGTAGTTATATTGTCATCGGTTTACTGTGATAGTGGATTATGCGTGTATATAATTAGAATTATAAATATGTCATGTTTTATAAACTTTTTGAACGTATAATATATACGTAATTCAATTATTTGAAAATATATATATAGGAGAACGCCACTCGTTATAATATTAGAAAAAAATCAAAATACACATTTACAAATGTGATGGCAAAGGAAGGATTAATGTTTAAAAAAAATTATATTAACAAAAGTCATTAATTGATTAATATTTAAATAATTAAATTAACAAAAGTCATTAATTAATTATTTAAAAATAACAAAGGAAGGGTATTAAAAAGTAATAGCAAAAGTTTATTAAAGAAAACAAATAGAAATTGTTTCGACCTTTTATAAGGTGGCGGGTTTAGGTTTTGGTTGTTTGGGCTATGGTGGTCGATGGTAATATTGACCACCCCCCTTAATATAGGGAGGGGTCGGTATTACCACCGACTACCCTCCTCCTTCGCACACCACGTCTCCTTCTGCCATAAACTCAGCAGACAACACGCGAGGTGGGGGATTTTGCGGGTATACTGCAGTCAGCAAATAAGTACAGGATACCTCTCGCAGTTTTAAACAATAACCATCACCTCTCCACATTCAGTCTTCTCCACGAGCTCCAGTTCGTTGGCAACCAATAGCTGATGGACCGGTTTGAAAGGAAAATGAACTGGCACGCAAGGTAGAACTAAACCGTAATCCTTAATGGACTCGAGACCTGGCAGTTAGAATGCTCAAGTCGCTATTTGCAGATGCATCAGTGAATGAAGCAATAAGTCAACCCCTCCACCCAGCCGATAGGTGTCATAATCATTATCAATGGAGCGCCAAAAACTGAAGATAACAAGAGGTGAACTCTCTTCGTGGAGGAAGTAGAATAGTTAGTGGAAAAAGAGTCTGAGTCGATAGCTATCACTCAACCAAATTTAGGGGAGTGATAGATGTGTTCTTTTAGTATAAAAAGGGCATGTGGGTAGAGAGCAAAGGAGGCTTTTTGACATCCAAGAAAAGGACGAAGGAACGTAGAGAGGAGAGTAGAGTTAGTGAAAATAGTGCATGTTTTTATAGAATCAAGTGTGAGATGTTTTAGAAAGGATAGAGGTTGATAGAATTAAGAGAAAGTTGTGTGCCTATTTCTTTGATAGAGCTGGAAACATTGGTGAAAAGTTTTGCAAGCAAGGTATAATTATCGGCAAACGGGCGTCAAGGACTTGCTATTCGAGCATCGCTTCAAGTAGGTCGGGAATTTTCTTGGTGTTTAATCATTATTACTTGCAATCTCAGTTATATATCATGCTTATGAAATAAATATGGTCATGTTCTCGTTATTCATTAGGGTTGTTAAACAAAATCGTTTAGTAGTAGTTGTGATTACATAGAACTAAAGAAGTGGAATAGTTTTAAGTTTAAATTTCTTAATGGAAGAAGGGTATGATTACGTTCAACACCTAGATATTAAGATTTTTTTTGACATAGCTATAGGGGAGTTCTGAGAAGTAATAGTTTACCATTGACACGTTACAGAGATGGTACGAACCAAACAAACGGCTCGCAAATCAGTAGCGGGTTATGCTCACTACCTAAAAGTCAAGAAAGACTCTTTGACTCCTGTCCAGCCCGTTGAGGAGGACAACCCTG